>NC_081560.1:133354113-133519383 GCF_022355385.1 Mustela nigripes | reverse complement strand
GTGGTCCAGTAGCTCTTTGTCCCTCTTTTGCTCAGCTTCTTTATTCTTTGTCATTTAGTCTTCTATATCACTAATTCTTTCTTCTGCCTCATTTATCCTAGCAGTGAGAGCGTCCATTTTTGACTGCACTTCATTAATAGCTTTTTTGATTTCAACTTGGTTAGATTTTAGTTCTTTTATTTCTCTAGAAAGGGCTTTTATATCTCCCGAGAGGGTTTCCCTAATATCTTCCATGCCTTTTTTGAGCCTGGCTAGAACATTGAGAATTGTCATTCTGAACTCTAGATCTGACATATTACCAATGTCTGTATTGATTAGGTCCCTAGCCTTTGGTACTGCCTCTTGTTCTTTTTTTTGTGTTGAATTTTTCCGTCTTGTCATTTTTTCCAGATAAGAGTATATGAAGGAGCAAGTAAAATACTAAAAGGGTGGCAACAACCCCAGGAAAATATGCTTTAACCAAATCAGAGGAGATCCCAAATCGTGAGGGGGGAGAAAGGGGATAAAAAGAGGTTCAGAAAGAAAAAAAAAAAAGAAAAGAAAAGAAACAATTAAAAAAAGAAAATGAATAAATAAAAATATAAAAAAGAAAAATATATATATATAAGATAAACTTTAAAAAACATTAAAAAAGAAAAGTGTAAAAGTTAAAAAAAAATTAGCAGAAGAGGAAAAAATTTGAAAAAGAAAAAAAAATTAAATTAACTGCAAGACTAAAGCATCATGGGGAGAAAGCCATGAGTTTCATGCTTTGCTTTCTCCTCCTCTGGAATTCCACTGCTCTTCTTGGTATTGAAACTGCACTCCTTGGTAGGTGAACTTGGTCTTGGCTGGATTTCTTGTTGATCTTATGGGGGAGGGGCCTGTTGTAGTGATTCTGAAGTGTCTTTGCCCCAGGCGGAATTGCACTGCCCTTACGAGGGGGCCGGGCTGAGTAATCCGCTTGGGTTTGCTTTCAGGATCTTTTGTTCCCTGAGTATTTCCATAGAGTTCCAGAGGATGGGAATAAAAATGGCGGCCTCCTGGTCTCCGGCCCAGAGGAGCCTAGACCTCGGGGCCTCTCTCCTCAGTGTGCCCTCAGAGAACAGTGCCCAGTAACTCCCGTCTGCCTGACTTCCAGCCGTGCTCCGAGCTCACCAAGCCTGTGACTGGTTCAAGGTAACCCCGAGCTGTGAGCTCACTGTCGGCTCTGTCTCTGTAGCTGGCTTCCCCATTCTAATACCTGTAAGCTCTGCGACACTCAGATACCCCCGATCCTTCTGTGACCCTGCGAGACCTGAAACCACGCTGACCCCACGTGGGATTCACCCCAGTTTAGCCTCTGGAGCGATGTCCCTCAGCAGAACAGACTTTTAAAGTCCTGATTTTGTGCTCTGTTGTTCCACTGGTTGCCAGGAGCTGGCCCTTCCCCGCCCAGGGTCTATCTTCCCGTTGCTTTGGATTCACATCTCCGCCAGTCCTACCTTTCAGAAAGTGGTTGACTTTATGTTTCTAGAATTGCTGTTCTTCTTCTCTTTGATCTGCCGATGGATTTGTAGGTGTTTGCAATCTTTAGATAGGCTATCTAGCTGATCTCCTGCTAGCTGAAGTAGTTTCAGCCTGCTACTTCTCTGCCATCTTGACTCCTCCCCTCTAAGTCAGTAAATTTTACTAGCTGCATTAGTCTCCTAAGTCTGTCACAACAAAGTGCCACAAACTACGTGGCTTAACACAAACTTTTTTTTTTTTTTCCTAATTTGGGAGTTAGAAGTCTGAAGTCAGGTGGTGGTAGGACTTTCTGAGGGCTCCCTGCAATTCTTAGCATGGCAATTCTTCACATTCCTTGATTTGCAGCTACATCACTACAATCTCTGCGTCCAACTTCACATGGTTTTCTTCTCTGCATCTGTGTGTCCTCTCTGTGTCCTGTCCCCTTCTCATGAGGAGACCAGTTATTGGAATTTAAGGCCCACTTCAATCCACTATGATCTCATCTTACCTTGATTTATTTCATCTGCAAAGACTGTTTCCAAATAAAGTCATATTCTGAAGTTCTGGGTGGACATGAATTGGCAGGGGGGATGTTATTCAATCTACTATGCCCACTTAAAAGGTTTCAATATCTTCATCACTTAACAAATAGGGAAGAAATACAACAAAAAAAAGACAAGAATAAATTTTTAAAACTACATTAAATGATTTGGCCACTATATTATAAGATTTGGTACAATTTTATTATATTTTCTCCTTTCCCATTTCCTGATGTCTTCTTGGCCTGATTATTTCTCAGTTATTGGAAAAATTTGCATACCTTATATACTCAACCAGACCTCACAAAACCATTACAAAAGAAATTGTGTTTTTTTGGCCTTTTCTCCTCATGAATGAATTGTTCCATTATAAATGCATCTGCTTTTTGGTTTCTTGATTTGAAGGTATGTAGATGTGTAATGCTTAAAATAAATAAAAAGAACAGATGGCAGGACCTTAAAGATCAAATTAGCTACATATCCATCTGGAATTTGGGGATGGCTTCATTATTTCTTTCTAATTCGTTCATTCTTTCCTGAATTCTCTGGTGGAGAATTTTATGCACAATTGTGCAATATAAATATCTTAGAGTAATATTAAAATATGATTCAGTTATAAAATAAAATCTGAAAATAATTCTGTGGAGCTCTAATAGTATCATTGTCATTATAGTTACATTTGGTGGTTTTCCAGAATTAATATTGCGGTATAGATACTCTTCAAGGACACACCAAAAAATCTATTTGGTGTCCAAGGTGTTTCAACATATCTGCTGTTCTGATAAGTTAAGTTTCAAATTCATAGTATGAAGAATATTTTATCTGTAAGAATTCAGTGCTTGTTTAACAAGAACATTCTCTAAACAATGCTTGAGGGCCACAGGGAGAGTATGGAATATTTTCACTTGGCAATAATGCAAAGTGTACTTAAATGAAGTTATGTATCTGGTCCTGTACTTCTAATTCTTGGTGGATGAAAATATGAAGGAAATGTGCCCTTCAGTGTCAGCTGAGAGGAGGGATCAGGTGCACTCTTTTCTTGTTTTAGTAACCCTTTATATAGGGCCAACTAGATCATTCCTATTTTAAGTTAAAAGATACCTACATGCAAATTTCAGTTGGCTCGGCACAAAATTAGGTCTGTGGCCCATTAAATTAAGTGTGATTATCTAAAAAATCCTGCCCAAATACCATGTCCATTTCATCATTTTTCTGCAGAAGAACCTGAAGGTAGTTCCCTATTAAAAGTCATTTGTTTAAGTCTCAACTCTTTCACTTGGCTTTTGGATATTCTTACCCCAGTCTCGTTCATTCTAACCCACTGTTGTTCCCCTCATATTCATAATTCTGATACTCTGCCTTCTTCTCCATATATATCATATTCTCCCTACACGTTGCCCTCATTTCCTTTCATTAGCTCTAAGGTGTATTGCTTTTCTAGTTGAGATGCTGAAGTCTCTTCTCCTCAGGACATTTTCTGAGCAATTCCAGTCCTTGTAAATTATATCACCTATGAATTTCCATTACATTTTAGAATTGATAAAATATTGAATGGTACTGTGTGACATACGGCTTTATCTTTCTTTAATTGTTTCACGTCGATTCCTTTACCAACTCAAAATAAAATTCCTGCATGTAGGGCAAGTGTACTGAACCCCTTTTATATCTCCCATGGAATCTAATACTATTTTACATGATGGTGAATAAACATGAGCAATATTTAAATATACATGTTATTAGAAGAGGCATTATTTTAAGCACTTCACATATCCTAATAAATATATTCTTCAGAACAAGACTCTGAAGTGGGTTTCATTCTTAGTTATTTTAATGATGAGGAACTTGAAGCACTTTTAAGTAAAATAACTCACCAAACAAATACAACAAATAATTCAAATACCAATAGTTTGGCTATTCTTTTAAACCATTATATCATATGGCTTCCTCAAGCTAGATAGTCATGAATATTTGGTCGATTAATGTAAATTAAGAAATTCAATACATACTTTTAAAATATGATTGGTCACCATATTTCCTGCTTAATTTTATCTCTGGCTTCACAGCAAGTTGGGATGGTAGATAACCCTAAAAAGACTTTCAGGTAATGTGGCACAGGATAAGTTCACACTTTGACAAGAGCATTCTGTTTCAAATACAGAAATTACAAATCACATAGAAAGTAAAAAACAAACAAAGAAACAAAAAACTCATTGCTGTTTTGCCATTTGCAACAACATGGATGGAACTAGAGCGTATCATGCTTAGCGAAATAAGTCAAGCAGAGAAAGACAACTATCATATGATCTCCCTGATATGAGGAAGTGGTGATGCAACATGGAGGCTTAAGTGGGTAGAAGAATAAATGAAACAAGATGGGATTGGGAGGGAGACAAACCATAAGTGACTCTTAATCTCACAAAACAAACTGAGGGTTGCCGGGGGGGGGGGGTTTGGGAGAAGGGGGTGGGATTATGGACATTGGGGAGGGTATGTGATTTGGTGAGTGCTGTGAAGTGTGTAAACCTGGTGATTCACAGACCTGTACCCCTGGGGATAAAAATTTATGTTTAAAAAAAAAAAAAAATTAAAAAAAAAAAAAACTCATTGCTGTTTTTTTAAAAACCAAGCAGCATCTCCATAGAGTGGAAATAGAGCATAAATACAAAATTTTAGGCAAGGCGAAAGTTATTGGCTAGTGGGGCATACTTCTGAAGGGAGTCTGGAACCTAGCTCCTTTGTGGTAGTGGGGATTAAAATATTCCATGCAAAATGGGTCATTAGATTCAAGTTCACTGGGAAAAGCCAAAGAATCCTGTGAGATTTCATTGCTTGGGAATGGAGGCAATACATGCTTCTGAAAGCTGAGCAGCACTACCGCTTGTAGTAAGTTGCTGTCTCTAGTAGAGGAAAATGTACCAGTGAGGCTTGAGAGGAGGAATATAGCTAAGCCACCCCTGGTTCCATAACTGGATTTGTGATATTCCTAATGTCACCTCAAGACAGAGATGCAAATGGCTGTTTGTGGTCTAGTTTGGGACTGACTGATGGTCTGCATAAGAGTGGTTTGGAGGAGTCAGCAAGCTAAATTCCAGAACTTATAAAGAAATCTACTCCTAAGAAAAAGAATCACAAAATCAACTTTTGAGCATAAATGTATTTCTCATGAAATTAATTTTATGGAACATTATAACTAAAGACTTTAAAATAAGTTTATTTGGGATGCACAATAAAGAAATCACATCCACAGAAAAGGACAAAATGATTTCTTAGCAGCAAAAATGAACACCAGAAAAGAACAACATACTAAAAGTGCTAAGTGAAAACAACTATTAAACTAGAATTTGTTATTTTAATAAACCCAAACTAGTTATTATTCAAAACACAAAAATAAGAATTTTTTTTCTGCATAAAATGATTGAGAACATTTATGCCATAGAAACTACTACTGAAAAATCTTTTAAAAAATAAAAAAAAAAAAGAAACTACCACTGAAAACACTATTATAGGATATATTTCAGTAATAAGAAAAGTGAATCCAGAATGAGTGCATAGAATGTAAGAAATAACAGTGAGCTCAAAAACTGATGTTAAACTTAACTAACATTTTAACTAACACTAAAAAATAAGAATAACTAAGCTTGGTGCACCTAGAGCTCAGTCAGTTAAGTGTTTGACTCTTGGTTTTGGCTCAGGTCATGGTCCCATGGGTGGTGAGATGGAGGGCTCCAGTGCTCAGCGAGGATTACTTGAAGGTTCTCTCCCTCTGCCCTTAGCCCTGCTTGTGCACATTCTCTCTTTCTCTTGCTCTCTCTCATGAATAAATAAACCTTTTTTTAAAAGAATAACTAGGTTTTTTGGTGTTGTTAAAGGAATAAAGTTAACATTATAGACAAAATTAAAAATATCTAAAAGTAGATAAGTAAATTGAGTTTGGATCCTGTGTCTGGAGGAAAAGAGAAATACTGAATAACTTTAGACACTTTGCTAGCAGAAAAATATGCATATGCTAAACATTAAAAGTAACATGAAAGAAAAGAGATATAGTCCATAGATCTCAAACACACTGGAAAAAAATGATAGAAACTTCATTAACCAAACAGAAATCAGGAAAGGAAAGAAAAAATGAAGCAAATATAAAGTAGCAAATTATATCATAGTAATAAGTCTAAATATATCAATAATCATAATAGATGAACATGGGCTAAAAGAAAATCCAATTTGATTTTAAAAATCCAACTATATTTTGCTAATAAGGATACACTTAAAATCAGAAAGTTTAAAAATAATAGAATAAAATACATCATGCAAATATTAATCAGAAGAAAAATTTTAGATTTTTATATTAAAAATATTAGTATGATGAGTATATTAATAATAGCATTATTAATGTCAGAAAACATTGAATTTATGGAACTTTTACCACAAACAAAGCATGACTCTAACTAATAAAAGGAAAAAAAAAATCAGAAAGATATGACACTGATAAACTTGTAAGCACCTAATCACATAGCTTCAAAATGTATAAACCAAAAATTGACAGTTATAAGGAGAAATTGATAACTCATCATCAAAGTGTGAGATTTTTACCATTCTCTAGCATAAAATGATACATCAAGCAGACAGAATGAACTAAAGATTTAAGTAGCAAAAGTAATAATTTTGATCTAGTAGATATTAAAAGAACATATTAATCATGATAGTATATTCATCACTTCATATATAGGTCATGTCTACTCCATGCTTTTTTTCCTTTCCTTCTCATCACCAAGTGTGCCATCCTTCACTTCTTCCTGTCAGTGCAAACACTACTCATTTTTCATAGCCCAGTTCAAGTCCTATTTCCTGAAGGAAGTGTTCTTTATTGTTTATATGTATTCTTTTTTCCATTTAAATTACTCAGGACACTATAATCTCTGTACCTTACTTTGTCTCTTTAATTGCAAGATGTTTGTGCTCTTTAGACTTGTGTATTTCTCAGTTTCACAAAGTGCCTATAAATACTATCTTTAAAACCTTTTCTAATTCTCACTTCTTTCTAGCACCCAACATATCTTTACTATTTGAAAACAGATTGATTATGATCCAAATATAGCAACTGGGTCATAAAAGTTGACTCTAAGATGTGAGAACCACAGTGGAAAGTTATCTTTACTTTTAAAAAATATTTTATTTATTTATTTGACAGAGAGAGAGAGAGAGAGAGAGAGCACAAGCAGGCCGAACAACAGGCAGAGGAAGAGGGAGAAGTAGACTTCCTGCTGAGCAGGGAGCCGATGCAGGTTTTAATCCCAGGACCCTAGGATCATGATCTGAGCCGAAGGCAGATGCTTAACCGACTGAGCCACCCAGGCATCCAGAAAGTTATCTTTAAACAAATATTTCAAACAACTCTTTATGAGGGAATATCAATTTAGTCCTGTTCTGCTACTGGCGAGGGGGGGATTACATTGTAAATCGTCAACTCTATAATGTAATGAAAAGGAACAGCATGAAAATGTTCCTACTGACACATACGGTTTGATTCATGAAACAATTTCTTCATACCTCTTAGGCTACAGACTGACTCTTCAATATAAATCTTTTTTTTTTTTAAGATTTTATTTATTTATTTGACAGAGATCACAAGTAGGCAGAGAGGCAGGCAGAGAGAGGGAGAGGGGGATGCAGGCTCCCTGCTGAGCAGAGAGCCCAATGCGGGACTCGATCCCAGGACCCTGAGATCATGACCTGAGCCGAAGGCAGAGGCTTTAACCCACTGAGCCACCCAGGTGCCCCTCTGCAATAGAAATCTTTCTGAAGATTCCACAAAGGACTAGCCAATCACAGAGATGAAGAAAAACCTTAGTGTAAAAACAAATTTCCAAGGTTTAAACAAGAAACTCTTGCATGTAAGTGAAAGCAAGTGACATAAAGACAATAATTTACAAACAAGGTTCAAGGAGCTCTGGAAATTTCATTGAACACTACAAGGCTAAGTGGCTTTCTGTCATTTATTTTACAAAGCCTTTGCCAATCAATAGGCTAGTCTGTTACCAAATAAAAGACTAGTGTTAAACAGTAGCAAGATAAAGATACACTGCTTTCACTCAGGTATTGACAAAGAGTAACCAGGAAACAGAACCATACCCTATAATTGAGTTGCCTACTGAATATTATTTGGAAAAACCAGAAACTACTCAGAAAGAACAAGGGTAGTGATTGGGACTAAGCTTAATTTCTTTAAGTATGAAACTCCAGAGTACACAGTAAATATTTATTTAAAAGAAACCTAGTCTCATCAAAAAATTTATGCCTAGGGGTGCCTGGGTGGTTCAGTTGATTAAGTGTCTGCCTTCTGCTCAGGTCATGATCCCAGGGTCCTGGGATGGAGCCTCACATTGCGCTTGCTGTTAAGAGGGGAGCCTGCATCTCCCTCTCCTACTCCTCCGCTTGTTTTCTCTCACTTTCTATCAAATAAATAAAATCTTGAAAAAAAAAAGAATTTATGCCTAAATTCAAACCAGTGGCAGTTGGAAATATTACTAGCCATCTATAATAATAAGCTTGGTATTTTCTGACAAGGGGCAAAATAGGACTTCCCAGATCCAGGGACCTGTAGTTATAGATCAAATATTATTGTTTTCCAGTGTCCTGTTTGGTATCAATCATATATCAAGCAAATAAACAAACAAGCTATTCTCTTAGATTCATCCATCATTAGTGAAAACAGAATGTTTTAGGTTCTCTTTCTAAGTTGAAATGCTGATAAATACTATATGCTCTTCCCTACCAAATCAACATTTGGAAAGTGATCCATGTAATGAGAAGAGAGTGAAGAATAAAATTGCCTGGAGACCTGAATGGTTGAAAAGAACAAAGAGAAGTAAAAGGGTCCACCTTTCTCTATTAGTAAGTAATTTTCTGACTATGAAGTTAGGCATTTTAAAAATGGCCCTGGGGATAAAAATACATTATATGTTTATTAAAAAAAAAAAAGAATAATGTAAAAATGGCCAGATTTTTTTCTTTGGTTTCCATGATATTGCCTAATGAAGATGTTCTTTTCACTTTGAAAGTTTCCTTTATTGACCTCTTTTTATCTTCTTGTAATTACATCCTTCCTTTACATCCTCAGAGGTCTGCTCTTTCCTAGGAGTTCGTCCCTTGCAAAGAAATTCATTTTTTTAAAGATTTTATTTATTTATTTGATAGACAGAGATCAGAAGTAGGCAGAGAAGCAGGCAGAGAGGGAGGGGGAAGCAAGTTCCCCGCGGAGCAGAAAGCCCTACTCGGGGCTGGATCCCAGGACCCTGGGATCATGACCTGAGCCGAAGGCAGAGGCTTTAGCCCACTGAGCCACCCAGGCACCCCTTATTTTTTTTTAATGGCTTAATCTCATTATCTATTTGAGTGATGAGTCACAAAATACAGTGTACTCTTGAAAAATAAAGGTTATTATTATTAGCCATAGCTCATATTCTGGCCAATCTTTTGCTCCTGATTCTTCTACCTTGATGTCTTTCCATGTTGTTAATATTATTATTTTTTAACTCATATGTAGGATGTCAGTTGGACTTTCTTACCATTTCTTCCATGGAGTCGCTTATCCCTTGTTTTCTCTTCCCTGCTTACTGAGGGCTGCCTGTTTAGGACTATACCCACATCCTATCTACTACACAGGACAATGTTTTCTGACCAGTATCTCTTGTCTGCAGTGCATACTTCCCACATTTGAAACTCCGGTCTGCCTAGTCTGAGAGAAATACCTGGGTATTACTGTACTCTCTGATCTGGTTTGACTAGCCTCTCTTTCATGAGGTTTTGCGTTGATCACAGCATTAATCACTGTTGCCACTAAGTGGTGAATGGAAACTCAGCTTGCTCCTCCACTTTAGCCAAGCCCTTTCTGCTGTTTTGGGGTGGTCCAAATGGAAATCTCTTAGGTTAGGGTGGACAGCTTGAAGATATCCACGTTTGGTTTTTTTCAATCTCAATGTTTTCACCTCTCTTACAGGGAGATCATCTTTTCTTTCCCCCTCTAGGCTTCCAAAATAGTCAGCCCTAATTAACAATTTCTCAAGTCTCTGATGCCCTTATCCATAATATAAAAATTCTACTTAGAATGAAAACACAACAATGATCTTACTTCACTTCCAGCTGCCAAGTAAGTCAACTAGACACAGCTTTTGAAACCCATCCATCACACAGCACCTCATATATTCGTTTGTCATCATACTTACCTGTAACCCTTAATCAGGAAAACAAAGTAAGTCCCCCTATACTTGTTTTCCAGTTACATACCACAGTGGCCAATTTAGATTTGAGCAAATTTTCCCTATCTGTGCTTTCCACATTTATTCCTCTTCCATTTCTCATTATGGGACCTTCCCAATTAAATGTTCAGATTGGTTCCTTTCTGAGTTTTCATGCCTGTTCCTTATTCCTGTCTTTTACTGTTAGAAAGCTATTGCTGTTTTTCCTTCTTTTTATTGTTATCCTTTCCATCTGATCCTATTTTACATGTATTCCGCATTTCAACACTAAAATATTATTTGAGGAGTTGATGTGCAAATTAAGGAAGCAGCACATAGGAAACGGTAGAACAGCTTAGCACATGGCAATAAGAATTGGTTTCCCCTTCTTTTTTCTGGCAGAGAGATATAATCTTTTCTGTCTGAAACTCATGGAACTTGTTTTCATATATCTCTTAAAGTAATGTAGTTATCATACTTTATATCATGTTTTCTTATATAACTGCTTAGTTGTAAATTCCAAAAAATTAATTCCCCATACATTATGCTATCATAGGACCCAGCATATGTTAGCCCTCAGTACATGATTATTGATTTGAAATGTTTTATTCACTCATTTCATAGAGAATATTTTAACTCAACAAACGACTGTGAATGGATTTGTGTAGACAAACTTAAATCACACAAGTTTAAGTTTATTCTTAAACTATGGGGAATAAGGATTTCATACCTAATGCTGTTTTTATTGCAGTCCTGAGATTTGGATCTAGTGGGCGTTCTATCAAAATTCTTGTAATTTATTTAATGCAGCTATTATTTCCAAAATAACTTTCTTTAACACAAACATATTCAGATATTCCTAATATGAATGAATTGGAAGGAAAAGTAATTAAATTGCTGAATACTTGCTTCAGTTTTAATCCCTTTAAGAAGTATAATAATTGCAACTATTGTAACTATTCAGACATTGTCTAGTGGAGTTTTAATTAATAGATAAGGATGATCCCTAATTAGCTCATCAAAATACTAGTCTGAACAGTGTCAACCCTTCATATATTGAAATTACATTTTTGAAGTCAATAAATACTTCTAAAGCACTTAAAGACCAGTTTGCAGAGTAGAGGTGCCCTCAACCTTTTTTGTTATGTGCTTAATTTATTTAGCTCTCCTTCTCTTCTTCTTAAGAAAACAAACAAAAAACAATATAACGGGTTTTATTATCTCAGCATTCTGACCTACTCTGAATTACTATAGTTCAAATTAACATGGTTTCTTTTTTCTTAAAGATGTGTTTATTTATTTATTTGAGAAAGAGGGGATGAGAGAGTGTGTGTATGTGTGTATGTGTTTGAGTGGGGGGGGGGTAGAATCAGAGGGAGAGGGATAAGGAGAAGAAGCAGGCAGACTCCCCACTAAGAACATAGCCCGCTGACCCAGGTCTCCATCCCATGACCCTGAGATTATAACCTGAGTTGAAATCAAGAAATGGATGCTTAACCAACTGAGCCACCCAGGCACCCTATGGGTTCTTTAGTAGATATCATATGCCCAGTTAATTGTACAGTGTTGTAGAATTATAAAGCTAAAAGGGAACCTTCCCCTTGAATCGGTTATTTAAACTGTCTCACTTTACAGATGAGGAAGAAATTGATTTAATATGTTTCCTACGGTTAATCATGAGGCAAGGCCAAACCAGGCTTCTCTTTGGATGTTCCTATTAATTCTGTGTTTTGTGAAAATTAAATGAGTAATGTAAATAAAAAATTAAATCTATTATCTTTTTATCTATCTATTATCTATCTATCATCTGTCATCTATCATCTATCTATCAGAGAGCAAGCATGAAAACAAAAGTACATTTGAAGCTTAACAAAAAGTTAATAGCCTTAACTATTAATTTAAGGACCTTAGGGAATTGTACATTGAAAACAAATAAATTAGAATTTCTAATTCATAGATTTTTTTTTTTGATTCTATGAAAGTAGTGTACTGCTATTCTGTAAGACTTTGGCACACTATACTCAAGACTTCATTCATTCATTCAATACTGATTAGTTTATCTTTTTGTTGGTTTTTTACATTGTTTTTATAAAGTGCCAGGTAGTCCAGTCCTTCTGTCCCCAGGATAGAAGGCAAATAAAATACAAGTGGTATGATAGAGATTTGCAAGGAACATCCACGCAGTAATGAAGGGCTCTCAACCCAGACTGGTGTGTATACCTAAGAGATGATTTTGTGGAAGGGGCAACGTAGGATCTAAGTCTTTAAGGGTAAGCCAGAACTAACCTGATTTAGTATCTATATATCTATATCTATAAAAGAAATTAAGGAAGTGCCAGCTGAAATATATTCCATCTGATTCAGTTGGTCCACTTTGGTCTGGGATAATTCACTTCTTGTTTGGCAATTAGGGTTCCTTCCATTTCAGGATAAAAAAAAAAAAAAAAAGCATTCTAGCTGGATCCCTATTAAAAGAATTTTTCAGCTTCGACTTCCCAAGTGGTCAATACTTGCCTTATTTGGAATAGTTTTTAAAGCAACATTAGCTTTCCTATTCAAATGGCTTGAGTAACTTTCATTACTGGGATTAATTAATAGCTAAACATCTACTACCCCAAATTAGACACTTTAAACACCTATATTTCACAGACAATTATGAATGAGACAACTCTAGATTCATATTTAAGGTTGCTAACTTCAAGAATTCAGATCATCACTGAGGAATATAATATACAGAATTTTAAGACAGAGGAACATACTTTTGTGTTTATTTATATGCAGAAGATATCTGCCTGTTATAATTTGTTCTCTTTCTCTGTCCATATGTCTCCTCATTTTGCTTTTCCAATTAGTGCTTTCCTGAATGTTCTTTTTTTGAGACTTTTGAGGAAATTAGGAGATTGACATCTGAAGAGTCACCCTAAGTGCTTTCACATTTCACACTTCTTGCTGTATGACTATCATGGAACAGTTGTCTATGTACTCTTTTTTATGGGACATTAAGTATTATTTTGGATTCTAGCCTAGATAGTCAGAATGGATGAAAAATTTTATTATTATGAGGCTTTGTGTCTTTTTGCTTTGATAAGACATTTATTAGATTACATTTCACAGTTGCATGCTTGGTAATTCTGTACATTTTTATGACTTCTCTGTAAAATATTCAGATCCATGTCATATGTCATCTAAGAACTAGAATTTTTACTCCCCCCCGCCCCCCAATTTTCTAGGCTATGCCTTCCTTTCTCTGGTCACATTTCTGACAGCTGTTACTTTCCTCTCTTTCTAATCACTAGTATAAACCTCTAGCTCAAGCATCATCAAGCAGATGATCAGTACTGGTCACTGACAAATGTCAAAGAATAAGGAGAATCGGATTTGAGAGGCTCAGCTCTAAAAAGCAAATCAGGGTTCAGGTCTCATTTAAAATCTTCTGTGCCATGCAACATTATCATGGTCCATTCTATTTGACATTTTCACAATGTTTAACTACATTAAACATCAAACCTTCTTCAGAGCTTACTCATGATCCTATTTTTTTTGAAGTATGTCTATATTGACATAGTTAACATAGGTCACAAATGTCATCTTCAAATAAAAAGAAAGGGACAATGAAATGATAGATTTTGGAGCTACAAAAGGACTTAGATATCCTCCTGTCCAACTTCTTATAAACAATGGCCTGTGATAGTTCAGTAATTTATCTGAGGTTACAGATACTTGCTTTTAACAGCTGGTTCCAGAACATAGACTTCCTGTATTTTGCCTAGTATTTATTCAGCTATCTCTTAGTGTTTCCACATCAATGCATTTAATTTGTCTAAAATTTATGAACTAGGTTCTATTGACCAAGAATTAATAATACAGCAGTATAAGACGCCATTACACCTGTGCATATGTGTGTGTGTGTGTGTGCACAATTTCTCTGCTAGAGAACCTTAAAGTGTAGTACTGGGAGTGGACAGGAGGGGGGCATATATATAATAGATATGCTACTCAGACTTTGGTAATTATTTCTAATCAATGAAGGCATTTTTTCCTGCTGAATTAATTTAATTTCTTTTTAAGATTTATTTTTTATTTATTTGACAGAGAGAGAGAGATCACAAGTAGGCAGAGAAGCAGGCAGAGAGAGAGAGAGAGGCAGAAGCAGGCTCCCTGCTGAGCAGAAAGCCTGATGCGAGGCTTGATTCCAGGACCCCGAGATCATGACCTGAGTCGAAGGCAGAGGCTTAACCACACTGAGCCACCCAGGCGCCCCTAATTTAAAAAATTTTTTTAAAAGATTTCTTTATTTATTTGAGAGAGACAGAGACAGAACACATGAGCAGGACAGGCAGAAGGAGAGGGAGAGAGAATCTCAAGCGGACTCCCCACGGAGCATGGAGATCCATCTCCTGACCATGAGATCAAGACCTGTGCTGAAAACAAGAGTCAGACGCTTAGCAGACAGCGCCACCCAGGCAGCCCTTTTCTGCTGAATTTAGACATGACGTCAGCATCTGCCCCCATACAGCTCTCCAGACTATTTATCTTTTGAGTATTCTCATGTATAACAAAGCCTTTTTGCCATCCAAGGATTAGTAGTTTTCTTAAAGAATCAGCTTTTAGAAGACAAAGGAACATAATTATAGTAACAATAATATTAATAATAGATGACATTTATTACTAAGTTCTAGGTCCTAAACACATTATTATTAAAGCAAAATTGCTTATACACAAATCACCTAACATCAACTCAAAGTGTTTTGAATTTTAGGAAATATGTGTCTGTATGATCTTCACTGTGCTGAGTGCTCTGTAAGTGATTTGTGGCTTCTTTCTCCCGGTTTGGTCCATGGTTGTGGGTCTGCTTTGTATTTTTAATTCATACATCATTAAAGACTTTGTAACTTCTGAGTTTTATACTAGAATCTCTAGTAAAAATACAAACCACTCAGGTCTTATTTGCTCTATAATTTCTTTTGAAACACACAGTACTGTCCTTGTTGATGCAAGGAATGATGAAGGAGGAAAATAATGAAGGATAGTAACCCTGTACTATCATTGGGGTTTGGATTAAGGGAATGACTGATATGGGTTTAAAAGAGATGAGTAAGGAGGAATCTGTAAGCAGAGCCACAGACAAGTGGAAGCAGAGAGTCAGGGAGCTTTGTAGATCTTTCTGATTGTGTCTTTCCTCAGGATCATGATAGTATGTACATGGTATGTAATGGTATGTGTTTTGGAATCCAGTAACTATTTCTCAGTGGAACCACCATAAGAGCTTAGTTCTCAAGACGTAGCTTTTTCTAAATCTTTGGGAAAAAAAGGTGAAGTGGGGTTAGAGAGAATGGAAGCTTAGTGTGGGCTGCTGACAGGAAACACATTTTACAAAACTGCTTTTTCTTGAATGGCAATTGAATCAACTCATTGTCATCAAGTTTTAAGTGAATGAGTTCCTGCAGTTGGCAAAATTGAATAGGAAATGCTTTAATTTTGTTCTGGCTGTGGTCCAACAACAAGAGAGACTTTTCAAGTGTGGAATTACAGAGCTGTGCTGAATGACTCCAGTGAACTCGATGTAGGTTAAGCTTTTCAGGGAGGTGTGGGGGCACCCCTTGCTAATGGCAACTTTGTGAAAGGGTTGGATGAAAGCTTGGAAAGTGTGGGGATGGCAAATGATGCATAGACCAGTTATCATTGTCCCTTAGCACTAGATAAAAATGCGGGTAAAAACTACTTTCATTAGTACATGGAGAAAATTGTTTTTCAAATTGGATGTTATTTTGTCCTTAACCAAAAGGATTTTTATAGTTATTAATGGTAAAACTTCCAGATGTTACATGTTCAATAATAACTTTGACTGGGATTCATGGTTGGGAGAAGGTGTTGATAAGTAGATTTAAAGGAAAGGATTTTTATAAAGGCAACTGGTTTGCTGATCCATGTTTTTTTCTGCATGGTGATCAAAGGAACTCTCTGCACCTTCACAAATCAAGAAAGATCTGGGGCAGATTTCACTTTTATGGTCACATTTTATTATTTAGGGGCTGGTTATCCAGCATGAATCAGGATTCTGACCTGGATTACTGACGTAACTTGAGAACTGGCAGAGTTGGCAGAGTATAAATTGCATTAAAAAAAGGCTTGGCAGAGTGTGTACGTGTGCCATGATTTCACAGAATCAATGAGTAGTTTTTTCTAGTATGTATGTTTAGTAGTAGTTGGAAAGGAAAGGAAAGCAGAATGTGGGCCTTTTCCTTTAATATTTTCTTACTGGATGTTATTTAAGGTTTCTGAATGTTTCCTTCTTGGAACATTTACTCCATATTTTAGAAGGGACTGGGTTATTTGCCATGTTTTCATAGTGGCTTGACCACATTTGATATTTGAACTATTCCTTAGATGGAATCACCTGCATTTTACTTTAGAAATTGCAGGATTTGCCTGGCAATACAACTTTTATATTTTCCCATTTACTTTCACACTATCCCCATTTTCTAGTGGACAGTCTGCTGCCAAGGCCATTCTCAAATCAAATTCTGGGTGTGGGATACTCAGGGTGATACATCTCCATTTGGGGAAATTTACTATAACTTTTGTTGTGAGAAATGGATCTTTACATCACTCCCCTGCTAGATTCAGTGACTCACCAATGAATGAAACAGAATTAGATTGAGACATCTGTTTGACCCAGCAAACTCCTCCCTTGGGGGACTGTGAAGTTTAAGCAGTGTGGTGTTACAGTTCTTACACATATCAAGGCTAGAGAAATGTGAGCTAGCCATAGTAGTGCCAAGGAGCAGAGTGGACTGTGCACATCTCTTTCTAACTCAGAGTTCAGTGACATGCTGGCAGCTTGGTGTGGGTCATGGTTGGAGTATTTATACTAGGACATTGGCAAATGCTACTAATAATTGTTGTTTTTCTTTCTCTTCCTGGAAAGCCAATTGTTAAACATTTAGCAGCCCACCCTTAGGCCAGCATACTTAAAACCCTTAAGGGGTGGGGAGTGGGAGGTTGGGGGAATCAGGTGGTGGGTATTAGAGAGGGCACGGATTGCATGGAGCACTGGGTGTGGTGCAAAAACAATGAATACTGTTACGCTGACAAGAAATTTAAATAAATAAATAAATAATAAAATCTTAAAAAAAAAAAAAACCCTTAAAAATTTTTTTTTGTTCTGTAGTGTAGGTACTCTCAAAGTGTGGTCCTTGAATCAGCAGTATCAGCATCACATGGAAACTTGTTAGAAATGAAAATTATCTACCCATCCCTAACCTACTGAATTAGATACTGTAGGGATGGGACTCAGGAATCTCTTAAAAAGCCCTCCTTGCCAGGTGACTCTGATGTATGCTAAACATTGATAAATGTATGCTGAAGTGTGATAACCACTGCCCTAAGGACTTTTGATTGAGGAATAGTAAATTATGCTTAATTAACTATACACTGACTATAATTTAATGATTAATTATCTCATACCTGTCCCATTGCACTTATTATGCTTTCAGAGGGTAATGTCAAACAGCACTGTTATTTATAGTGCTTACAATGGTTTGTGGGGATATGTCAAAACTATATCATTTTTAGGGCTCCTAGCAGATGGAAACACACCACTTACCATCTAATGTTCATATTCTTTAACTGAAAGCACTGCCAATAGCAAGTGGTGTGGGTTAAGTATGGTAACTAGACTACCATATTCTTCACTGGGCAGCGAGTCAAAATTTCCTAGAGGTCTTGTAAAAACACATACTACTAGGCCCCACCCCTAGAGTTTCTGATTTGGTAGGCCTAGGGTCTGATAATTTGCATTTCTAAACAACTTTCCCAGTGACATGGATGTTGCTTGTCCACAACTGTACTCATGGAGAACAACAGTGCTCTAGAACATCTTTTGAATGATCTGTTTTTGTGTGAGTTTCTGCTTCTCAGTTTTTTATTCTCCCTTGTTCTACATTTAGCTTGGCTGTGATTTCTCCTCAGAGAAGGTACAGCCCACATCACATGGGGCACGATTTTTAATGCTCAGGAGCCTGCTGAGCCCTTCATTTCCTGTCAAGATACTATTCAGAGTCATAATGCACTTTGTCATTTTTCTTCACTCTCCTACTACGTTTCTATAGCCTTGGCACTTTGCTATTGTGTCAGATGAAACTCAGCTACTTTCTCATTGCAGTGCTTTTGGCCTTATGATTCATACCTTTCAATGCCACCGGCTCACTCACTAGGTTGAAAAGGGTAGTTTTACCCCTTTTGAATAGAATGTATTTATTTCCTTTAAACAAGAAAACTTAATCCACCTGAGTTTTATCCTCTTCTTATTTCACTTTCTATGACAGAATAGAAGCCCTTCTCAATGCATGAAAAACACAATTTAAAGTATTTGCTGTTTTGAACTATGGTATGGGGTTTAAAGATTTGAAAGATTATCATAATGGCTCTAGGAAGCATTAAATACCTTACAGATGAGATCAAGTGGGATGTCTACATATTTTTTCCTGAACTCTGATACTGCAGAATTTGAATAGGGATGCTAATGTTATCTGTTAATTTTTTGAAGTCACATCTTCTAATTACCTGTTAGGTTTTCCACTAATCTGAGTTTGAAAACTTAAGTGTATAATCTATTTTGGCCCCTCAGTAGTTCTCTGACCTTGGGCAGGCATTGAATTTGCTGGTATCACTTTCTCGTCTATAAAATGGAAATAATGGTATCTGTACTGTTTGTTTCATTTAAGCAGTGTGAGGATCACAATATCTTTGTGAACTCTAAAGTGCTATGTAACTGTGAAGCATTTTATGTGTTCCTTATAGTACTCAGCATGGTCAGAACACAGAATAGATCCTTAAGATGTATTATCTGGCTTGTGTATCCATGTGTAGGGTCTTTTATAGATCTTTGGAAACTGACATTCAAAATGGCATCAGATTATGTACTTAGTAGGTAACCCGAGTGTGTGATGCAGCTATACAATAGTAGGTACGAAAGTTGGTTATTAACTAGATTTCAGGATGCAGAAAAGATTGAGAATTGGCTGCAGGCCTTGGAATTTGATATTCTCTACATGGAACCTGGGGAGATATCAAGAAATTGAGTGAATGTGTTCTTTGAATAACAGGAGTGTTGGGAGTAAAAATACATCCTGTTGTTGGTATTTGGTAAGGTGCCTCCTCTTTTTGGCCTGATTACTAGGGCCTTTCTCTTGACCATAAAGGCATATCTACTGGGATAAAGGGCAGGATCGGTGGGCTATTTTATTTTATTTATTTATTTTTTTAATTTTTAATTTTTTATAAACATATATTTTTATCCCCAGGGGTACAGGTCTGTGAATCACCAGGTTTACACACTTCACAGCATTCACCAAAGCACATACCCTCCCCAATGTCCATAATCCCACCCCCTTCTCCCAAACCCCCTCCCCCCAGCAACCCTCAGTTTGTTTTGTGAGATTAAGAGTCACTTATGGTTTGTCTCCCTCCCAATCCCATCTTGTTTCATTTATTCTTCTCCTACCCACTTAAGCAGCCCAGGAAAAGAAGTCTGTAACATACAATGGTAAAAATATTAGATTGGCAGCTGACTTATCCACAGAGACCTGGCAGGCCAGAAAGAGCTGGCATGATATTTTCAGAGCACTAAACGAGAAAAACATGCAGCCAAGAATACTATATCCACCTAGGCTATCATTGAAAATAGAAGGAGAGATTAAAAGCTTCCAGGACAAACAAAAACTGAAAGAATTTGCAAACACCAAACCAGCTCTACAGGAAATATTGAAAGGGGTCCTCTAAGCAAAGAGAGAGCCTACAAGTGGTAAATCAGAAAGGAACAGAGACCATATACAGTAACAGTCACCTTACAGGCAATACAATGGCACTAAATTCATATCTCTCAATAGTTACCCTGAATGTTAATGGGCTAAATGCCCCTGTCAAAAGACACAGGGTATCCGAATAGATAAAAAAACAAAACCCATCTATATGTTGCCTCCAAGAAACTCATTTTAAGCCCGAAGACACCTCCAGATTTAAAGTGAGGGGGTGGAAAAGAATTTACCATGCTAATGGACATCAGAAGAAAGCAGGAGTGGCAATCCTTATATCAGATCAATTAGATTTTAAGCCAAAGACTATAATAAGAGATGAGGAAGGACACTATATCATACTCAAAGGGTCTGTCCAACAAGAAGATCTAACAATTTTAAATATCTATGCCCCCAACGTGGGAGCAGCCAACTATATAAACCAATTAATGACAAAATCAAAGAAACACATCCACAATAATACAATAATAGTAGGGGACTTTAACACTCCCCTCACTGAAATGGACAGATCATCCAAGCAAAAGATCAGCAAGGAAATAAAGGCCTTAAACGACACACTGGACCAGATGGACATCACAGATATATTCAGAACATTTCATCCCAAAGCAACAGAATACACATTCTTCTCTAGTGCACATGGAACATTCTCCAGAATAGATCACATCCTCGGTCCTAAATCAGGACTCAACCGGTATCAAAAGATTGGGATCATTCCCTGCATATTTTCAGACCACAATGCTCTAAAGCTAGAACTCAACCACAAAAGGAAGTTTGAAAAGAACCCAAATACATGGAGACTACACAGCATCCTTCTAAAGAATGAATGGGTCAACCGGGAAATTAAAGAAGAATTGAAAAAAATCATGGAAACAAATGATAATGAAAATACAATGGTTCAAAATCTGTGGGACACAACAAAGGCAGTCCTGAGAGGAAAATATATAGCGGTACAAGCCTTTCTCAAGAAACAAGAAAGGTCTCAGGTACACAACCTAACCCTACACCTAAAGGAGCTGGAGAAAGAACAAGAAAGAAACCCTAAGCCCAGCAGGAGAAGAGAAATCATAAAGATCAGAGCAGGAATCAATGAAATAGAAACCAAAAAAACAATAGAACAAATCAACAAAACTATTTTAGATATTCAAAACAGAAAATACCACACTGGCATGCTTTTGTGTGTATTTTTGTTTTTGGTAAATATTTGACACAGGGTTTTTGAAATTCTATGGAGTCCATCTTGAGAAAACACATGGAAGTCTTCTAAAAGATTTTTCTTCCTGTGTTTAGCTTTCATGGTGTTCAGAAAATTAGATATGATGCCCTTGAGATTTTGTAGTATAGTGCCCTGGAATTCATGTCAGTCATTTATTGGATAATTGTGCTGTCTAAATAAAATAGCATAAAAAAAAATGTTAGAACAAGTGTATGGGGACACTTTGTCTCAATACTTATTAGTTACTGTTGGTGGATATGTCAGTTAACCTATCTGAAACTTAATTTTCTAACCTACGAAACAGAAATAATAGTTCTTGATTTGTTTACCCTCACTAAATTGCAGATGAAATAATATATATAAAAGTATTTTGTCAACTATTAAGACATGCTAAAATGCTAGATTCTATTTTTAAAATGCTTATTCTAGAAGGCCTTACATGTAGTCAATGCAACTGTGTTTATTATAGAATCAAAAATAGGCTGGAAATGAATTGGGTTGAATGGAAGAAACTTTAGGTGACTTCATTGCCTACCGAGCAACCACATGCAGTTAGTCTTGATTTATGCATCAAGTTTCCTGACAGACTGGTTAGCTGCAGTTCTGCCTTCCCTATTCCGTGTCTTTCTCATGACCTAAATGAAAATATAGAAGGCATGCTCTTCAGATTTCACAGGTGATCCAGACCTGCGAGTAGAAGATAATGCCATGAATACAGAAATGAAATTTGAATTGATCTCAAAAGGCAGGAACAATGATCTGAATGCACCAAGATAAAATATAACATGGATATAAATAAAGTCCTTCATTTAGAGTAAACATGATCTATTATGCAAATTCAGGATGCTGGTGATTTGCCTTAGAGGAAGTTGATATGAAACCATCTGGGAATTTTAGATGTCTACAAGCTCAAATAGAATGTGATGCATTTGCTCTGAAAAGGAAAAAAAATACCTTGAATAGAAAAATAAGGGTGCTCACTAGTGTGATCTTGTGGTCAGAAATCCAGTTTCTGAGGGGTTTGGGTTTCTGGTTCTCACTGTACCAATATTTATAGTGTAATCTTGCTCAAGTCCTTTAATGTCTCTTGGCTTCACTTCCTTTACCCTGTAAAATGAGAATTTGGACTAAATTATTTCTGCTGTTACTTCCAGCTTGGTCTAAGTTGGGTCACAAAAAAGTCTTTTTTGGGGGGCATCAGGGTGGCTTAGTTTGTTAAGTGTCAGACTCTTGGTTTTCAGGTCAGATCATGATCACAAGGTCATGATGGTCATCTGGTTCCCCATGCAGCAGGGAGGGTCCTTCTTCTCTCCCTCTCCCTCTGTTCCTCCCCCAATTAATTTACACACACACACTCTCTCTCTCTCTCTCTTAAATAAATAGGTCAATCTTTTTTTTTTTTTTTTTAAGCTTTTTTTGGAAGGTGGAATTTTTTTTTGAGGATTGGTATATTTATAGCTAGTTGAAAAAACTCAATCATAGAGAAATAACCAAGACCTAGAATGAAAGTATGCATGTATTTATCTTTATATTTTCTCAGTAATTGTAGCATTTAATTTGATTTTGTTAGCTTAGTTAATGGCCTCCTCAAAAATAATGTATTTCTCAACTTATTTTGTTTAACTGGTGTGCCTTAAGAACTTTTCTAGAACTTCAGATTTTCCTGTAACTTTCAGGTACAAATCCCAGCAGGGTCCAGCTGGCTCACTTTCCTTCCAAGACAGATAAATTGAACTATATGTGCTTTTACAGTGTGTGGTCTTAGATGTCTAACATGAGACTTTCAAAATTAAGGTCCTGTCTACTGCTTATAGACATATACAGGGCCTCAGACCTTTCTTTGTAAGAATAACAGTTCGTCATCAAAACTATGGAGTCATTTTGCTACCCAAAAAAAAAAAAAAAAAAAAAAAAAAGTCTTGCTTTTCTCCAACTTACATAAGGATCATAAGGATTACTTCTTTAACATAAGATTTAATTGAGCAGTGAATGACTTAATGGTTTACAGTGCTTCTGGTTTTTAGAACATGCTGGGTTTTTCAGGAGGAATGTTTTAGCATGTTATTCAATGTTTTAATGCATCTGGTAAATTTTGCCCATTTCATATTATTTGTTTGATGAATAGTTTGTACTATATTTCATACATTGGGTTTGTGTGTGTGTGTGTGCATTGTTTCATCTGTATTTGCATTATCCTCATTAATTTTTGAAATGTTGAATTGTATCATAATTAGTTAAGTAAAAGGGACTTAATCAGAGTATCTCTTCCCCAATCATACCAGGTAAAAGAGAATTTTTCATATAAATGGTGTTGTGTTAGGGGAGATAGCAACTTGTTTTCGTGCTTTCTTTTCTTCCCTCTGCTTTCTTTCCTTTTCCTCTCTTCTTTCCTTTCCTCTGTACAACCAACTCTCTTTCTCTCCTTCTTTTTCCTTTTATGTTTCTTCTGTCCATAAATATTTATTGAATCACTACTGTGAGTTAGGCAGACTGAGGACTTATTCACTGGTAAGGTATCTGCCTTCATGGTGCTTATAGTTTAAGAGAGGTATTATTAGTGAACAATGGAGATGCAGAGTTATAGAACAGCTGGCTCAATAATGAATATCAGAGAAGGCATCCCAGAATAAATAGATTTCAAGTGTGAGAACTAAATATTGATTTAGTCTCAGATAAGCAAACAGGTTTAGCTTGGGCTGGATGTAGGAAATATCCTAGGAGAGGAAAAGGATATAGTAAAGTGTTCAGATGAGGAAAAAATATGTAGCACAATTAAGAAGCAAAAAAAAAAAAAAAATCAGTATGGTTGAAGCCTAGTGCACAAAGTGAGTCTGGTCAGGAATAGAATTGGAGGGGCAAGATCTTACAGAGGCCTTATGGGTTATTGACCCAAAGAATAATAGTGAATCACTGGAGGGTTGAAAGAAAAAAATAACATGATCAGTTTTCCATTTTTTAAAAAGATTACTTTTTCTATGGAGGGACACAAGATTAATTATGCAATTATTGTTATAGCCCAGATAAGAGATGATGAGATAATGATGATGAGGATGCAGGATTGGATTGAGTAGGGGATTAGGGAAGTGGATACTGGAGTGTCTGTATCATCTGGACAAAACATTGGAGTCTTTATTTGATTTTCAGGTAATTGCCTTTAAAGCTATTGTTAGTACATAGGAATTAAGATAGTGGAGTAGTAGGGGAACTCTATGCTTTCCTCGTTCCTCAAACACAGCTAGATAAATATCAAATCATTCTGTACACCTCAGAAATTGATCTGAGGATTGACAGAACAAATTGCACAAGTAAGAGGCCACATCATGGAGTTAGGATGTGCACAGATGTGATTTGGGGGAGAAAAGGATCACAGGTGCTGCAGTGGGGAGGGAGCCTGATCATGGCGAGAGGTGAGAGAAAGATAGAGAGAGAGGTACATAGGAGATTGTACAAGAAGGCGCTTCCCCAAAGCCTTGACTAGGAAAATGAGAGTGACGATTATTGTGAGTCTTTCACAACTAGCAGAGCTCAAAGGTGAGTTTTACAAGTCCATGCCATGGCTGGTGTTGAGCCCAGCAAGCACAGTGGTGCTCCTATGAGGAGGGAGGAGAGAAGTCTGGTAGCAGATAGTGTGATCTGAGGACCACTTGGGACATGCTGGAAGAGATGGATCCCCTTCTTGGAGTGCCCGTAGGGGTGGCGGTGCCTCTCAGGCGACAGAAGACCTAGTTGGTGCCATTGTGCTTCCCCATCCCTTAAGCACAGGGGCAGAGTCAGCTGCTGAAGGAGGCTAACTGGACCCAGGTTTTTTGCTGTGCTTTATTCTAAACTCCATGCTCCTTTGCATTGGTGCAACTGTCCTTCTGGGACAAACTGGCACTTGCCCCTGTGTAGCAAGACCCTCCCCAAGAGGATCGGTGTGGGTCTGTGCCACATGCGGTCCCTAAAGTTTGAAATTTTGAAACTCAGCTATTGTGCCCGAGATAAAACACAGGTTCACTATGCTGCAAGTGGGCAGATGGCCCAGACACATATAGGGTGAAGGCTAGGATCTGAAGGATACCTGGGACACACGAGGGGTCTCTTGTGTCTCTGCAGAGGACTGACCTGAGGGAAAGAGCAACCAAAACACAATAGCAGAGTGCACACAGCTATATACCGCAAATGCTTCCTAAAGCACCAGTCTCTGGACAGTGATCTCTTAATAAAGGCATTACTCTCAGGAGCAGGAAGCACAGTAGACTTTCCTAACACACAGAAGTCAGAGAGCACAGAAACTTGGCAAGTTAGAAGAGAGTGGCATGATATATTTAGTGTGCTGAATGGGAAAAATATGCAACCAAAAATACTTTATCCAGTGAGGCTGTCATTCAGAATACAAGGAGAGATATAGAGTTTCCTGGAAAAAAAAAATAAAGTCATGACCACTAAACCAGCCCTGTAAGAAATATTAAAAAGTTTACTCTTTGAGTAGCAAAGAAAGACTGGAAAGGAGCAGAGAAAATCTCCAGAAACACCAACATCACAGGTAATACGGTGGCACCACATTCATATCTATCAATAGTCAACATTGAATGTAAATGGACTAGATGCTCTAATCAAAAGATACAGGGTGTCAGAATGGATAAAAAAAAAAAAAAATAAGACCCACCTATATGCTGCATACAAGAGACTAAAGATATCTGCAGATTGAAAGTGAGAGGATGAAGAGTCATCTATCATGCTCAAGGACATCAAAAGCAAGCCATAGCAGACATACTTATATCAGACAAAGAATATTTTAAACTAAGTATTGTAATAACAGTTGAAGAAGGGCAGTATATCATAACAAGGGGTCTATCCAACAAGAAGATCTAACAGTTGTAAGTATTTATGTCACCCACTTGGAAGCACCCAAATATATAAATTAATTAATATAAAGAATACAAAATATAAAGAAACTCAATGGTAACAGTACAATAATAGTAGGGGAAGTTAACACCCCACTCACAGCAATGGACAGATCATCTAAGCAGAAAATCAACAAGGAAACTGGCTTTGAATGACACACTGGACCAGATGGACTTAACAGATATATTCAGAGCATTTCATCCTAAAGCAGCAGAATACACATTCTTTCTGAATCCACACAGAACAGTCTCCAGAATAGATCACATACTAGATCATAAATAAGACCTCAATAGTACAAAATGATTGAGATCATCCATTCATATTTTCAGATCACAGTACTATGGCAGAAAATATGAACAGACACTTCTCCAATGAAGACATACAAATAGCTATCAGACACATGAAAAATTGTTCATCATTACTAGCCATCAGGGAGATTCAAATTAAAACCACATTGAGATACCACCTTACACCAGTTAGAATGGCCAAAATTAGCAAGACAGGAAGCAACGTGTGTTGGAGAGGATGTGGAGAAAAGGGAACCCTCTTACACTGTTGGTGGGAATGCAAGTTGGTGCAGCCACTTCGGAGAACAGTGTGGAGATTCCTCAAGAAATTAAAAATAGTGCTTCCCTATGACCCTGCAATTGCACTCCTGGGTATTTACCCCAAAGATACAGATGTAGTGAAAAGATGGGCCATCTGTACCCCAACGTTTATAGCAGCAATGACCACGGTCGCCAAACTGTGGAAAGAACCAAGATGCCCTTCAACAGATGAATGGATAAGGAAGATGTGGTCCATATACACTATGGAGTATTATGCCTCCATCAGAAAGGATGAATACCCAACTTTTGTAGCAACATGGACGGGACTGGAAGAGATTATGCTGAGTGAAATAAGTCAAGCAGAGAGAGTCAATTATCATATGGTTTCACTGATTTGTGGAGCATAACAAATAGCACGGAGGACAAGGGGAGATGGAGAGGAAAAGGGAGTTGAGGGAAATTGGAAGAGGATGTGAACCATGAGAGGCTATGAACTCTGAAAACAACCTGAGGGTTTTGAAGAGGCAGGGGGGTAGGAGGTTTGGGGAACCAGGTGGTGGGTATTAGAGAGGGCACAGATTGCATGGAGCATTGGATGTGGTGCAAAAACTATGAATACTGTTATGCTGAAAAGAAATAAGAAATTTAAAAAAAATGTTATGAAACTTGATGTGAACCAGAAGAAAAAATTTGGAAAGACCACAAAATACATAGAGATTAATGATCATCCTATTAAAGGATGAATGGATTATTCGAGAAATTAAAAAGAAATTTAAAAAAATAGAAGGAAACAAAAATGACAACATGACATTCCAAAACTTCTGGAAAGCAGCAAAAGCTGTGTAAGAGGGAAATAAGTAGTAATACAGGCCTACTCTGAGAAGCAAGAAGCCTCAAATAGACAACTTAACCTTACACCTAAAGGAGCTAGAAAATGAACCGCAAATGATGCCTAAAGCCAGCAGAGAAAGAGAAATAATATAATGATTAGATCAGAAATAAATTATATAAAGAAACAAACAACAACAACAAATCAGTAGAACAGATCAATGAAACTACCAGCTGGCTTTTTGAAAAAATTAATTAATTGATAAGCCCCTAGTCCTTATCAAAAAGAAAGAGAAAGCAACCAAATAAATAAAATCATAAATGAAAGAGGAGAAATAATAAGCAACGTCCAGAAATATAAATAATTATTAAAGATTATGAAAAATGATATGCAAATGAATGGAGCAATCTGGACGAAATGGATAAATTCCTAGAAACATATAACTAACAAAACTGAAACCAGAAGAAATAGAAAACTGACCTATAACCAGACCTATAACCATCAAAGAAATTGAATCAATAATCGAAAGTCTCCCAACAAACAGGAGTCCAGAGCCAGATGGCTTCGCAGAGGAATTCTACCAAACACTGAAGAAGAATTAATACCTATTCTTCTAAACTGCTCCCCAAAATAGCAATGGACAAAAGACTTCCAAACTCCTCCTATGAGTCCAGCATTATCTTGATTTTAAAACCAAAGAACCCACTAAAAAGAATTATAGGTCAATATCCCCAATCAACATGAATGCACAAATTCTCAACAAGATACTGGCAAATCAAATTGAACAGTACATTAAAAGAATCATTTACCGTGATCAAGTGGGATTTATTCCTGGGATGCAAGGGGGAATCAATATTCACAAATCAATCAATGTTATATACCCCGTTAATAAAAGAAAGGTTAAGAACCATGTGATCCTTTCAACAGATCCAGAAAAAAAGTATTGACAAAGTACAACATCAATTCCTGATAAAAACTCTCAACAAAATAGGGATAGAGGGAACATACTTCAACATAATAAAGGTTGACAAAAGATTACAAGAGACTGACAACTAATATCATCCTCAATGGAGAAAAACAGAGCTTTTCCTCTATGTTCAGGAACAAGACAGGGATGTCCACTCTCACCATTGTTATTTAACATAATACTGGAAGTGATAGCCTCAGCAATCAGACAACAAAAAGAAATAAAATGCAACGAAAAAGGCAAGGAAGGAGACAGTCTTTCACTAGTCATAGCTGACACGATATTCTATGTAGAAAACCTGAATGATTCCACCAAAAAATTGCTAGAACTGATACATGAATTCACTAAAGTTGCAGGATTACAAAATCAAAGTAGAGAAATCTGTTGCATTTCTATACATTGGTAATGAAACAGAAAAACAGAAAATCAAGGAATCAATCCCATTTACAATTGCACCAAAACTGTAAGATATCTAGGGATAAACCTAATCATAGAGGGGAAATATCTGTACTCTGAAAACTAAAGAACACTTATGAAAGACATTTAAGATGACACAAAGAAATGGAAAATCATTCCATGCTTGTGAATTGGAAGAATATTGTTAGAATGACTATACTATCCAAAGAAATCTATACATTTAATACAATCCCTATCAAAATGCCACCAGCATTGCTCATAGAGCTAGAACAAACAGTCCTAAAATTTGTATGGAACCAAAAGAGTCTGAATAGCCAAAGCAATCTTGAAAAAAAAAGCAAAGCTGGAGGCATCAATACAGTATGGTACTGGCACAAAAACAGATACATAGATCAATTAAACAGAAGAGAAAACCCAGAAATGGACACACAACTATATGGTAAACTAATATTCAACAAAGTAGCAAAGAATATCCAATATGGGGGAGGGAACAGTCTCTTCAGCAATGATATTGGGAAAACTGGACAGCAACATGCAGAGGAATGAAACTGGACTACTTTCTTACACCATACCTAAAAATAAATTCAAAATGAATGAAAGACCCCAATGAGAGGAAACTGTCAAAGTCCTAACAAACATGGGCAGCAACTTCTTTGACCTTGGCTATAATGACTTCTTACTAGATACATGTCTGGAGGTCAGGGAAACAAAAGCAAAAATGAACTGCTGGGTCTTCATTAAGATAAAAAGCTTCTGCACAGCAAAGGAAACAATGAACAAAACTAAGAGACAACCTATGAAAGGGGAGAAAATATTTGCAAATGACATATCTGATAAAGGACTAGTATCCAAAATATAAAGAGAACTTATCAGACTCACCCCCAAAACAAACAATCCAGTTAAGAAATGGGTAGAGGGCATGAAGAGACATTTTTCCAAAGAAGACATACAGATGGCCAACAGACAATCACATGAAAAGATGCTCAACATCACTGATCATTAGGGAAATACCAATCAAAACTACAATGAGATATCACTTCATACCTCTCAGAATGGCTAAAATTAACAACAATAGAAACAACAGGTGTCGGAAAGGATGCAGAGAGACGGGAACCCTCTTATGCTGTTGGCGGGAATGCAAGCTGTTAAAGCCACTCTGGAAAACAGTATGGAGATTCCTCAAAAAGTTAAAAATAGAAATATCCTATAATCCAGCAATTGCTTTGGCTATTCAGACTCTTTTTGTGAGATTATGCAAAGAGCCAAAATGTCCATTGATTGATAAATAGATAAAGAAGAGGTGGTCTCTACAGACAATGGAATATTACTGAGCTATAAAAAGGAATGAAATTTTGCCACTTGCAATGATATGGATGGAACTAGAGTGTATTACACTGAATGATATGAGTCAGGGAAAAACAAATATCATACGATTTCATTCACATGTGAAATTTAAGGAAAAAACAGAAGAACATAGGGGAAAGGAAAAAAAAAAGAGAAGGGGCAAATCATAAAAGAGGCTCTGAACTACAGAGAACGAACTGAGGGTTGCTGGAGGGGAGGTGGGTGGTGGATGGGCTAGATGGGTGATGGTATAAAGGAGGGCACTAATGATGACTACCAAGTGTTGTATGGAAGCGATGAATCACTGAATTCTATTACTGAAACTAATATTATAGTATATGTTAACTAACTAGAATTTAAATAACTTGAAATATTTAAAAAAAAAAACAAAACTATTCTTAGAAAACGAAAACATCTTTTTGTCCACCTCTTCTTTATTATCATTCCTAATATGAGGACATAAAGGCTGACCAAGAAATAGATTTGTAGCTGTGAGAGTTTGAAGTATTGAGAATAGCTTTCTCAGTGCTGTGGATTTAAGTAGAAGAAACAGCACCAAAATAAGAGAGCTCTGAATTTAAACCCCAGTTTTGCCACTAATGAACTCTTTGACTATGGATAAATAACTTAACCTCTCTAGGCATTCCTTTCAGTTCCCATCTTCCATCATTCTGTGGATGCCTGTGTAAAAGAACTCTAAGGAGGAAAAGCCTCCAGGTGTTTATTTGCATTTTGAACATCTTAATACTGTTTTAGTCCCTATTGGTATGCATAATGAAATTCTGATTCAACAAGTGAGAAGTCTTGCTAGCAGTATCAGAAGTCTGAATTTTATTTACTATAAAGTAGTAATTCTGGAACTAAAAGTCAGACTTTCTGTTTTGCATACTTGTTCAAAGACATGAGAGGGGATTTGGGGGTCTATGAAAGATTTTGGCTACACAGTTTAACTTCTGAGAATAGAAATTTTTAGTATTGAGACATTGGGCTAACAGGTGTAATTGTTTCGGAATGCAAGTCCACTGACTGGTGCCCATTTGACTCCATAAAAATATTCTGTGGGAGCTTGTTAAAAGTACAGTTAAATGATGAGCGGGTTTCATCCTCACAACTTCTGATACATAGGTGGTCTACTGGGTGGGATGGGTTCCGTACTCCAGGGCAGTATTTTTGAATATGGTTCATGAAATCACATTAGTCTTATGAAACGTTTCTTGAAGTATTTCAAGTAAAATAGATTTGAGAAACACTATAATATATTGTTTTCTATAGATTAATACATTAACATATTAGACAGGTTCTGGGATATTTTAAATGAAATAATTTGTTTAATTTTGTTTATTCCTATGTTTGTCTGACTCAATTGGCCCCTCAACCACTTCTACTAGGATATCTGTTACCAGCCTGCAGAACTGGTGCTTTACGATGGAAATTTATAAGATATGAGTCATTTTTTATAGTCATTGAAATATAGCCATTCATGGAGTGGTCCAAGGATATTAATCTTTAATTGTTTAAACAAAGGCACATACTTGTGAAATTGATGAGAGACTGGGAATAATATTTTGGCTGCCAAATAGACTAATTTCATCAACAGCAAACTACATGACATCAGCCCTATCATGTGGGTTGTACATACTGCATTGCCGTAACTCTTCACATTTACCCTATGTGAATGGTACCTCCACGGAGCTATGCAGTACACAACCTGGCAGACCCTTTTTTTTGGTCTCGTCATCTGACATGTATTGGGGCTGACCCTGTGACTTTGCTTTCACTGGCATCAGAAATCAACCACGTGACTAATCTTGCCCATGTTACTGCTCTCTGAATGGTAGATTCCTACAACTCTGTCCAGAATAGAACTGCACAGAACGGTTGGGTTTCAGTAAAAAATAATGAGGCTGTTTCTGGAAGCTATTCACCAAGATTTAAGTATTTTAAAATGCGTATATCTTTATTTGCCGTCCTGAGAAAAAGCTGACATTCATCATCAGATGTGTTACTGGCCATAATGCATTTCCTTTGTCATTTCATAACTCTGATCACCATGCGGCAGGCAACATGCTTGGCACTGGGGACATAAAGGAAAAAAATAAGATATAGTCTATTTCAAAAAGGGCAGCTTAAGTGAAACTGGCACATACACAGATGGTGATAGCACACTGTGGTAATACTTACAATGGAGGTAAGTGCAAGGGACAATTAGAGCATAAAAAATAAAGTACCCAAGGTGGCCTGGGGGAATCAGGAAAATTTTCACAGATGAAACAGCTTTGGTTTAGTTTGGTTTCTGATTTTCTTCTGAAACCCTGTGCTGACTCTGCTATTCAATTACCAAGAGAAAGTTTAGATTTTGCTGCCTTGCATGTGCTCATATGCTTTTCCAAAATAAATTGTGTTTATGTAATAATTTTTACCTTTTCTCCTCACTCATCATTTCCATCCTGATATTACTTTGAATTATACCCCCCACAATAGTCTTAGTTTCAGCTGAGTATTCACATTTCTGGTACAAGCTAATAGAATTTTTCATTTGCTTTTGGTTTGCAGATGTTGAGCACATGGCTCTTAAGCATGGCATTATTCTTAGAAGGATGACAGTCTTCAAACATTTTGATTAGTACCTCAATTTTATCCACTTCTCCATATTGAAGTGAGCCTGTGTTTTATATCTTCTTAGCTTCATCTCCTACATAAAGCTCTAGTATTCAGAAAGGCAATTTTTGTCTCTAGTTTCATATCTACCAAACTACTGTGAGGCTTTCAGAATAGTTTGATAGTTTTTGCCCCAGAAATGGAATAGGTTGCTTAATTTTTCAATGAGCCAAAGAAATATACCTGCATTGAGAGATAAATACACCTTGCCTCTTTGCAACATTTTGCATTTGTATAGCATTTTATAGTTTGCAAAATATTTTACCTTTGTCATTTCATTTAACTCTCACACTACCATTTGAAGTATGAGAAAACAGACGCTTAATATGGTTTAGTTGAGTTATTCCAGACAATACAGCTAGTCAGTATGGAACCAGGGTTCAGAGGGACTTCAGCCTCCAATTACACAGCTCTTTCCACTCTCTTGCGTAGTGGGATAATCATGCTATATGTAAGATATGAAAGGTTGATTAAAATGAAGGAAAAATTTTTGTTTGGCATTGCAAGTTCAAAAAGTGTTAATGGTTTGGATGGATGAGATTGTGCAATACATAAGAAAAAATTAATCACCATACTGGGTCGAATATGGTAGATGAGTTTCATGAAGCAAGGCAAGGAGGTGGAGGTGATAAGCATTTAATGAAGCAGGACTGCAGGCAGCAAGATGAGTTTTAAAAGGGGCAGGAGGGTGGAGGGCACAAGCTAGCAGTAGAGCAGAAGACAGGGGATTACTGAATGAAGAATGGACTTAGACAGGAAGGCTGTCAGAAAAACTAAGTCCTAAGGGAAGACTGCAGCTGGATCCTGTGCCACCTTTATTCTCAGGTTGGCTTCTCCTATATAACAATTATCCAGAGCCAAAATTGATGCCACGGGTGCTGGTCAGGGAGGAATCTGCAGTCAGGATATAGTCAATTCTAGACAAATCGTAAGTAATTTGGTACAGTTCAGTCACATAAGTAAGTAATATCATTGTTTCCAGATAAAAGAAAATGAAGAATGAGAGTAGTAATTAGAAAATGTCTGAAGGGTTTAGGCTAAGTTTCTTGAGGATGCTGTGAAGGATGAGCAAGATAAAGATGTGACTCCAAGGCACCTAACTGGCATCGTATCCAAAGCCCATGGCAATAATTACCTATTTCTTTTTAAAAGTGCAAACACTTTGAAGGATATCATAGTGGTAAGAGATTTTAACTTTCTCAGTCCTTAATGGATCAATGGGATAAAATAGATGTGTCAAATCACTTAACATTAGAGAATACTTATATCTTTTTTTGAGCAAATAATGCAAATCATATTTTATAATAATTGGTATAACCATAAATAAATAAATTAGAAAGTAAAACATTCAAGGGCATAGGTATTTTAAGTAGCTTTATAACTCTATAATTCATATGTGATAAATTGAACATACATAAGGTATACAGTTTGTTAAGATTATATATGTCTACATTCATGAAACTATCATGCAGTCAAGATAGGAACATATTAATTATTCCCATGATTTTTTTTTTTTATGTTCCTTGTAATCTCTCTTTACCACCCCTCCCTGTCTCTAAATCTCTCTCCTATGGGACCCTTGGATTAAAGGGGAGACTAAATGCATACAACATTAGACTGACTGCTTTAGGCAATTTTATATACATTTGTTGAACTGAAGAGATAGTAAGAATTCAGAGAAGGATGATTTCAAGGAAATAGAGATATTTTAGGAACATTCTTAAAGCTGGGGAAGCTTGAATTCATCCTGGAACAAATGGAACGAGTTGGAAGATCATTTTGGTTTTAAAGTAAGTAAACTAGAAAGCTAAGCCAGGAAAGAAAGCTATACAATCCTGGGAGAATAAGAATTGTTTGACTCAGACAGAAGTAGTATATTGATGATCTATATAGTAGTTTGGCTTGCTCGTGGAGACTCTTAAAAATAGTAGTTTGGCTTGCTTGTGGAGGCCCTTGAAAATGAGGCTGAATATAGATTTAAGATAATGAGGAACAAATGAAGGATTTTTTTTTTTAAAGTAAGGAAAGAGATCCACTTCTTTTATTTATTATCCATCAAAAATATATTTATTGAATGCTCACTATATAGCAGGCACTGTGTAAGTGTTATAGGGTATGCTTTTAATATGTGGCCATTTGGAAGGGTATGGTCTACTGTGTGTGTGCGTATGTGTGTGAGAGAGAGAGAAGAGAGAGAGAGAGACATGTGTTGTTTAAAATAAACTTTATTTTAGAAAATTTTAGATCATTGCAAGAATATTAGAGTTCCCATATCCTCCCTTCATCCAGTTTTTCCCATTGTTAACATCTTCCATAGCCATAGTGCATTTGTCAAACCTGACATTAGTACATTACTATTAACCAAACTCCAGACTTAATTTGGATTTTCTCAGTTTTTATATGATGCCCCCCCCCCTTTTTTTCTGTCCCTGAACCCCATCCAAGAGACTGCATCACATTTAGTCACCATGTCTCCTTAGGCTCCTTAGACTGTGATGGTTTCACAAAGTTTAATTTGATTAATTTTATTTGAATTTTGCATGTTTTTATTCTTTTTTGGACAGTGCAGCTCATATTCTCCTCAGATCATTTTGAAGGTATCTGTTGCCTCACCTATTCATCTTAGGTGTCACATTTATTGTTTCAGTCTACTAGGGTGTCCTGGAAGGAAGGATTTCTAATCAAATCAGTAAGGATTTGAATGACAGATTCTAAGAAATTCTTCTAAGACCTTAAGGACTTTGATAGTCCTAATTCACCTCTGTGGTTCAGTACTGGAGACTGCACGTTTAGCTGTGCTCTGACCCATGACTGAAATCATCATATGGTTTAGCTTGAATTTTGTGCAGGTTGCTAGCTGCAATGTCACAGATTGGTATAATTGGGATGACAATGTGTAGATGCGGCCACATAGACTGCTGTGCTACTTTCTTTCAAATGTTCCTGGGAATTAAAACACACAAAGTTGAACACGGAGATTCTGAGTAAGAAAGCTATATCATTATTATTATTTTTTTTAACACAACATTTCTTTACTATTAAGACTTGGACTTGGGCCCACTCCCTGGAAATAAGGGGCCTGTCATATCCATAGAGTTCTTTCTTCTGGGACTGAAGAACAAACAGTCACTTTTTCTTCCTATCTGTCTTCTATATAAAATGAGTTCATTCTGGCTTTCAAGACCCTTGAAGAAAATATGGTGACTTTTCAACTTTTTTTCCTGGATCAGTGTATGTTCTAAACTTACACTCCTTAGCTTTCATTCTGACATCTTTGGTTAGGAGAAGTGTGACATGTGTATCATTTAGCCCCTCAAAGCTTTGGTGTTTTGATCCGTAAAGTTAGATCATAATGCATATCTCCTAAGTTTGACTTGAGAATAAATTGGGATGAAGCATGTAAAGTGCCCAGCACAGTGTGTGGCCCAAAAACAGCCCAATAAAATTAGCTGTTCTTATTATTACTGTTCTTGTTAGTATACACATGGTAAACTAATACAAAATCAGCCAGGATTTCAATAAAGCAATATTTTGACTGCACTCAGCACGTCATATCCTGTTCAGACATGCTGACGATGCATCCCATTGCTACAGCCTCCAGCTTCCTGACCACCAGCCTTTTATCATGACTCTGTATTCACTTTTTTTTTTTTGCAGAAAAATGGCTGTTCCCTGTTTCAAAGAAGAAATAATATTTTAAAAGTTTTTTTTTTTTAAAATCTACATTAAACATGTATTTAAATTAAGGAATAAATCAAAAAAAGATTGTTCATACAGGATTTTGATGAACACACGGAGTTTATGAGGAAGTGGAATTTTTAGGAATATCAGTTCTTTTTTTTTTTTTTTTTTTTTTTTTTAAAGCCAGCTGGAACCAACTTCTACTGTTGGCATTCTCTCAGAGTCACTGCTCAGTTTCTCACCACTAGCAAGAGGTATGGGCAAGTTGTTGATAAAGGAATTTTCCTGACCCCTAGATACAATTCTGCATTTGGTGGAGGCCCTGAGAGACTGGTCTGGGACTGTGCCACTACCAGGGCTGCTGCAGGCCCCCTGCCAGGACTCACAAATCCTAGCTTTGCAGGGAGCAGTGATGTCGGTTGTCTTCTCAGTATGCCCTGCCATAGCGCCTTTCTTGTTCTGTCTGTTATTGCCTCAATTAAAGAACACAGCTTTCTTTGTGCTGGCCTGCGGATCTGATGCTTTAGAGCAGCAGGGAGAGGATAATCCCACACCTACAAGAATGCAAAGGTTCTTTTTCTTTACTTGCTAAATCAATCACTGTGACTACTCTGCACAGTCAAGGCAGCAGCTTCTTTCTGGGCAGGCCTTGCTGGCAGAGGGAGAGTTCAAGAGTACTCGTCCACAACCATTTATAATTCTTCTCCTCCCTCTTTTCCTCAGAAGAGGTAAAAGTGATAATTTTCTTAAAAAGTGACTTGTGCCCTGTGGTTAAAAATAGTGACTAATGATAATAGTCTCATATTGAAAACATTTGATTACAGAAAGTGTCCCTGGAGTGTTGTTTAACATGGTATAGCAAAGGAAGAATTCTAAGACCTATAAGGCATATAGTGGTATGTTTCAGAGAATTCTTGATATATACAGGCAAATAGTTGTTTTTCATTAGTGTACTTTTAAATCTTAAAAAATCATGGATTTCCAAAAGGGTTTCCTCTGGAAATGTTCAGAAGCTCAGGAAAAAAACACAAAAAACAAAACAAAACAAAAAAAACTTGGCTCTTAATTAGAACTCTTGTGCCAGCTCTGATCAGTGGTGATTCCTTGGGACACTGATAAGGATTCTGAAGACCCATTTTAATAAAATAATAATAAAATACCCAGATTGATTAAAAATATCTGCTATGAGTGTGGGACAAGGAAATGGCAATATGTATATCAAATATTTATCATCCCCAGAATCACCATTTATGCTGGACCAAAACATGGCAGCTAAAATTATTTATGTTTCAGAATATGAAAAAATTCAACACTGTCCTTTATAAAATATACAGCACAAATGCAAATAAGAGAAACAACATTCCACTCATTTCTTTATTCAGCCAAACTTACTTAGCAACTATATGCACACCTCAAAGAAATAGTGGGTTTGATTCCGGGCCATTGCAAAAATCAGATATCACAATAGAATGAGTCAAATAAAGATTTTGGTTTCCCAGTGCCTATAAAAGTTATGTTTACATTATACCGTAGTTTATTAAGTGTGCAGTAGCATTATGTTTAAAAATTTGCATATTTTAATTTTAAAATATTTTTTTGCTAAAAAAATACTAGCTAACATCTGAGCTTTCAACACTGTAATCTATTTGCTGGTGGAGGGAGCTGTCCTGCCCTGACACTGATGGCTGCTGACTGATCAGAGTGTGTTGGTTGGTGAAGGTTGGTGTGGCTGTGGCAGTTTCTTAAAGGAAGACAGCAACTACTTTCTTTCCTCTTCCACAAGAAACAACTCCTCATCCTTTCGATTGCAGTGATGCAGTTCCATCTTCAGACTCCACGTCTAATTCTAGTTCTCTTGCTACTTCCACCACATCTGCAGTTACTTCTTCCACTGAAGTCTTAAATCTCTCAAAGTCATCCATAAGAGCTGGAATCAACTTCTTCTAAATTTTTGTTAATGTTGATATTGTGACCTCTTCCCAGGAATCATTAATGTTCTTAAATGGCATCTACAATAGGACTCCTTTCCCAAAGTGTTTTTATTTACTTTGTACATATCCATCACAGGAATCAGTATCTGGCAGCTATAGCCTTAGGAAATGTGTTTCTTAAATAATAAAACTTGAAAGTCAAAGTAACTTCTTGATCTTTGGACTGCAGGATGGATGTCATGTTAACAGGCATGAAAACAATGTTAACTTCATTGTACATCTTTGTCAGAGTTCTTAGATGACCAGGTGCATTGACAATAAGCCATCATATGCTGAAATATAAATTTTTTTCTGAGCAGTAGGTTTCAACAGTGGCTTAAAATATTCACTAACCATGCTTTAAACAGATGTACTGTCATCCAAGCTTTATTGTTCCATTTATAGAGCACAGGCAGAATAGATTTAGTGTAATTCTTTTTTTTTTTTCTTGAGGTTTTGTATGTTTTCAAAAATTCCAGTATAATTATATTAGTTAAATTAGTTTTGGGTGTACAATGTAGTGAGTCAACAATTCTATACATTACTCAGTGCTCATCAAGTTAAGTGTACTATTAATCTCCTTCATTGATTTCACTCTTCCCTCCACCCACCTGCCCACTGGTGAACACCAGTTTGTTCTCTATAGTTAAGAGTCTGTTTTTGTTTGTCTCTTTTTTTCTTTATTCATTTATTTTGCTCCTTAAACTCCACATATGAATGAAATCACATGGTATTTTTTCTCTGACTGACTTATTTTGCTGGGTGTTATACTCTCTGGATCCATCCAAGTTTCGCAAATGGCAAGATTTCATTCTTTTTTGTGGCTAAGTAATATTCTATTGTGTATTCATACCACATCTTCTTTATTCATTCATCTATCAGGGGACACTTGGGCTGGTTCCATAATTTTGGCTATAAACATTGGGGTGCATGTATCCCTTTAAGTAAGTGTTTTTGTATTCCTGGGGTAAATACCTAGTAGTGCAATTGCTGGATCATAGAGTAGTTCTATTTTTAACTTTGTTTTTGACTTTTTATTTATTTATTTATTTTAATTTTTAACTTCTTGAGGAACCTCCATACTCTTTTCCAGAGTGGCTACATTGGTTTGCAAGAGGGTTCCCTTTCCTCTAAACCTTGCCAACAGTTATTTCTTGTGTTGTTGATTTTAGCCAACATTTGATTGGTGTGAGGTAATATCTCATTGTATCTTTGATTTGTATTTCCTTGCTATTGAGCATCTTTTCATGAGTTTGTTGGCCATCTGTATGTCTTCTTTGGAGAAATGTTCTGTTCATGTCTTCTGTCCATTTTTTAATTGGGTTATTTGTTAGATTTGGCATAATTCTTAAGAGCCATAGAAATTTTGAAATGGTAAATGAACATTGGATTAAACTTAAAGTCACCAGCTGCTTTAGCCTCTAATAAGAGTCAAACCTGTCCTTTGAAGACAGGCATTGACTTCTCTCTAGCTGTGAAAATCTTAAATGGCATTTTTTTCCAATAGACAAATATTCGATCTGCACTGAAAATCTGTTGTTTAGTGTAGCCATCTTCATTTGCTGCAGTGTCTGTCAGCACTTGCTGCTTCACCTAGCCCTTTTATGTTCTAGAGACAGTTTCTTTCCTTAAACCTCATGAACCACCTCTGCTAAGCTTCAAACTTTTCCCTACTTCTTTTAGTCTTCATAGAATTAAAGAGTTAGGGCCTTGCTCTGGGTTAGGCTTTGGCGTAAGGGAACGTTGTAGCTGGTTAGATCTTCTCTCCAGACCACTCACTTTTTCCATGTCAACAATAAAGCTGGGGCACATGGTGACTCAGTTGGTTAAGCGTCTGCCTTCGGCTCAGGTCATGATACCAGGGTCCTGGGATCAAGTCCTGAGTCAGGCTCCCTACTCAGGGGGGATCCCGCTTCTCCTTCTGCTTGCCACTTCCCCTGCTTGTGTTCTCTCTCCCTCTCACTCTCTCTGACAAATAAGTAAAATCTTAAAAAACAAAACAAAACAAAAAACAAAACAGAAAAAGCCAACAACGATAAGGCTGTTTCACTTTCTTATCATGCATGTGTTCCCTGGGGTAATACTTTTAGTTTCCTTTAAGAACATTTCATTTGCATTTACAACTTGGCTAACTGGCATATGTGGCCTAGTTTTCGGCCTATCCTGATTTTCTGCATGCCTTCTAGACTAAGGGTAATCGTTTCTAGCTTTTGATTTAAAGTGAGTGACATGCAACTCTTTCATTTCACATGTACACTTAGAGGCCATTGTAGGGTGGTTAATTGGCTTAATTTCAGTATTATTGTGACTCAGGAAATAGGGATGCCTGAGGGGAGGAAGAGAGAAAGAATGGCAAGTCAGCTGAACAGTCAGGACACACACAATATTTATGAAGCTTGCTGTCTTATATGGGCATGGTTTATGGTACCTCAAAATAAGTATAATAGTCGGGGCACCTGGGTGGCTCAATGGGTTGGGCCGCTGCCTTCGGCTCAGGTCATGATCTTAGGGTCCTGGGATCGAGTCCCGCATCGGGCTCTCTGCTCGGCAGGGAGCCTGCTTCCTCCCCTCTCTCTCTCTGCCTGCCTCTCTGCCTGTGATCTCTCTCTGTCAAATAAATAAATAAAATCTTTAAAAAAAAATCTATATTCCCCTCTTTAAAAAAAAATAAGTATAATAGTGGCATCGAAGATCACAGAGTGTAAATCACAACAAATATAGTAATAATGGAAAAAGTTTGAAGTTTTGTGAGAATTACCAAAATGTGACACGGACATGAAATGTGCAAATGCTGTTGGAAAGTGGTGCCAATGGACTTGCTTGAAAAAGATTTCCACAAACCTTCAGTTTGTAAAAATGCAGTCTCTGTGAAGCACAATAAAACAAAGTATCTCTCTTCTGTGTGCTAGGTGCTATGGATCTTAGGCTAAGTAAGTTCTTGTCTGTCCTCAGGAGATTCTGTTGACTAGAGGAGGTGGTGTGAAAACTATTGCATAAACATAATAAATACAATAATAAGTGCGTGTACTAAACCGATTGTTCATAAGAAAGGGAAAGCGGGGCGCCTGGGTGGCTCAGTGGGTTGGGCCGCTGCCTTCGGCTCAGGTCGTGATCTCGGGGTCTTGGGATCGAGTCCCGCGTCGGGCTCTTGGGATCGAGTCCCGCGTCGGGCTCTCTGCTCAGCAGGGAGCCTGCTTCCCTTCCTCTCTCTCTGTCTGCCTCTCCATCTGCTTGTGGTTTCTCTCTGTCGGGTAAATAAATAAAATCTTGAAAAAAAGAATTAAAAAAAAAAAAAAAGAAAGCAATGAAGTCTGCTCTAGTTCACAAGAAACATCGTCAAAAGGGTGACAAGCATGGTGTCCTTTCAGTCTCTAGAAACAACAAAAAACACTTAGTAATCATTTGATCTTAATTTGATGCAAACCTATCGAAGATGGTTTAGTATGTAGTAGAGCTATATAGTTAAGGGTGCCTTTGGTTTTCTGTTATTGAAATTTGACACCCCTCTCAATTTTCAGTTCTAGTCAACTCCTGAATGTTTGGATTCCTTGTCTTACTTCTTTTTTTTTTTTTTTTTTTTTTTTTTTTTTTTTTTTTTTTAAATTTTTTTTTTTTCCCCAGGGGTACAGGTCTGTGAATCACCAGGTTTACACACTTCACAGCACTCACCAAATCACATACCCTCCCCAATGTCCATAATCCCACCCCCTTCTCCCAAACCCCCTCCCCCCGGCAACCCTCAGTTTGTTTTGTGAGATTAAGAGTCACTTATGGTTTGTCTCCCTCCCAATCCCATCTTGTTTCACTTCTTATCCTTACCATTTTCCTCTCACTGGTTCCTGTTACATCCCACTGCTTTGTTTTGTATTGATTTCTATTGTTCAGTTTTACACTACTCAGATATTTATAGCTGGAGTATGCCAATAACGGTATAGGAACTGATGGCAAAACATTATACATCTGGATATAACTTGACATTCTCTACCTTGTATGGGCTTCTGGGCTTTCAATTGTTTAAGTCATATTTAAACTTCCCTTTGCTTTAAAATACCAAGCAAGGCTTTTCATAGCTTTTTGTTGTTTTTTCCAAGTGTGTCATTATAACAAAACCTACAGATTTGCTGCTTTTAAGTCCAGGAACTTATGTGTACAAGTAGCCATAGATGTGTGTTTATGATTATATGTGCCTGCACATATGTATACATAGATTCAAATTAGCTTCTCATATATCTCTAAGTAACTATCTCTCAATAACTGTATATGCTGGGGTGCCTGGGTGGCTCAGTGAGTTAAGCCTCTGCCTTCAGCTCTGGTCATGATCTCAGAGTCCTGGGATCAAGCCCCCTATCGGGCTCTCTGTTCAGTGGGGAGCCTGCTTCCTCCTCTCTCTCTGCCTGCCTCTCTGCCTCCTTGTGATCTCTCTCTGTCAAATGGATGAATAAAATCTTTAAAAAAAAAAACCATATATGCTGTTGATACTTAAAAAGCACTATGGTGGATGAATATAGACTAGTACATTAAGGATGGCAGACCTAAGGCAAAATATAAATTAGTGCTTTAAAAGAAAGACATATCATTTTTGCACGTACCAGAGGAAACTTTGGTCCAGGATTTGGACATTTATTTTTCAGAATTGTTTCTTCCACAGGACCCTTTTTTATATAAATTTATTTTATTTAGGTCATGGCCAGAAATTAAAAATCAGTTCTATAAATGATTTTAAACCATACTTATTGCATTATTTTCTGATTATAAAAGTAATAAAAAATTGAAATAGAAAATCATACCACAAACAGTAGAAACCATTCACAGTTCCACCACAGTCTATAACTACTATAACTATCATGGAGATTTTTTTTCCTTGTGTTTCCTTTGTAATATGTATGTTATACATATTTTTTCCTGTAGTCAATTAAGTCATTCAACAAATATTTCTTAATCATTTAATAATGCTCAGGATATATATACACACACACACACACACACATATAATTTTTATTGAAATATAATTCATATACCATAAAATCATGCTAGTATAATGTATAATTCAGTAGCTTTTAGTATAATTGTAAAGATGTACCACTATCATCACTTTCTGATTCTAGAATATTTTCATTATCTCAAAAACAAAACCAAAACAAACTCTTACCCATTGGCAGTCACTTTTTCTTCCCCTACACCCCTAATATCAACTGATCTTCTTTCTGTATGGATTTGTCTATTCTAGGTACTTCTATAAATAGAAATGGTGAATTTTGTTACTGGCTTCATCCAGTTAGTATAACATTTTTTTTAAAGATGTTTATTTATTTGACAGACAGAGATCACAAGTAGGCAGAGAGAGAGGAAGGGAAGCAGGCTCCCCTCCAAGCAAAGAGCCCGATGTGGGGCTCAATTCCAGGACCCTGGGATCATGACCTGAGCTGAAGACAGAGGTTTTAACCCACTGAGCCACCCAGGCACCCCTAGTGCAACATTTTCAAGGTTTATCTGTTATGTAGCATGAATCCATACTTCATTTATTTTTATGCCTGAATAATATTCCATTCTATGAATGTGCTACATTTTGGTTATCCATTCATTAGTTGATGACATTTGGATTGTTTCTACTTTTTTGCTATTATGAATATGTTGTTATGAATATACATGTACAACTTTTTGTTCTCTTGAATACATATATAGAAGCGGAATTGTTAGTTGAGATGGTACCTTTGTGTTTAGCAGTTTGACAGACTGCAGACTGTCTTCCACAATAGCTGCACCATTTTACATTCTGATCAGCAATGTATATGGATTTCAATTTCTCCATATCCTAGCTGACACTTGTCTTTTCTGTCTTTTTTATTACATCCATCCTAGTGGCTATGAAATGGTGTCTCATCATGGTTTCAATTTGCATTTCTCTAGTGACCAGTGGTGTTGAGTTTTTGTCCATGTGCTTCTTGGCCATTTGTATGTCTTCTCTGGAGAAATGTCTATTCAAAACTTTTACCTGTACCTTTCCCTTCCCTTCCCTTTTCTTCCCTTTTTAAATAATCTCTACACTCAACACAGGGCTTCTGCCTGAGACCAAGAGTCACATGCTCTACCCACCTAGCCAGCTAGGCACCCGAACTTTGCTCTTATTTTAATTGGGTTATCTTTTTTATTGTTGAGTTGTAATAATGCTTTGTATGGTAAACCCTAATCAGGTAATGACTTACAAATGTTCTCTCCATTTTGTCAATTCTTTCACTTTCTTGATTGTGTTTTTTGGCACATAATAATTTATACATTTTAATGAATTTATTTCATAAAAATATGAAATATTTTATTTTATATATTTATTTATTGTATTGTTGCTTACACATTTGATGTTATTAAGAAACTATTAACTAGGGGCACCTGGTGACTCAGTCGGTGAAGTGTCTGCCTTCAACTCAGGTCATGATCCCAGAGTCCTGGGATCGAGTCCCACATTGTGTTCCTTGCTTGGCAGAGAGCCTGCTTTTCCCTCTCTCTTTGCCTGGGGCTCCCTCTGCTTGTGCTCTGTGTGTGTGTGTGTGTCAAATAAATAAATAAAATCTTAAAAAAAAATAACTATTGACTAATCCAGGATCACAAGCTTTTACAATTTTGTTTTCTTTAAGAGTTTTATATTTCAGCCCTTACATTTGGTCTCTGGTTCATTTTGAGTTAGCTTTTGTTTGTGGTGAGGTAGAGGTTCAATTTCATTCTTTTGCTTGTGGATATCTAGTTGTCCCAGCTCCATTTGTTGAAAGTAATATTCTTTCCCTTTGAATTGTCTTGGCACCCCTGTTCAAATGCAATTGACCATATATGTATGAGTTTATTATTGGACTCTCAATTTCATTCTATTGACACATATATATGTATGTATATGTACATACATATATATATTTCATGTCAATACCACACAATATTGATTATGTTTAGTAAATTTTGAAACTGGAAAATGGAAATACTGTAACTTTGTGATTTTTCAAGAATGTTCTGGGTTCTGTAAATCTTCCATTTCCATATGAAATTTTTGATCAACTTGTCAATTTCTGAAAAAAAAAAAAAAACCACAGCTGGAATTTTGGTAGGGATTACATTGAATTTATAGACCATTTCAGTCAGGTATTACTGCCATCATAATAATAGTAAGTATCCCATGACACAGGATGCCCTTTTGTTTATTTGAATCTTCCTTAAATACTTTCAATGGTGTTTTCTAGTGTTTAGCATACAAGTCTTGTTCTTTTCCTAAAATTGTTGTAAAATATTATTTTTGATGCCTTTGTAAGTGGAATTATTTTCTTAATTTTGTATTTAGTTTATTTTAAGTGTATACATATACAAATAATTATTGCATATTGGTCACCCATCCTGTAACTTTGCAGAGCTTGTTTATTAGTTCAAATAGTTTTATTTGTAGATTCTTTAAAGATTTTCTATATACAAAATCCTGTCACCTGCAAGTGGAAACAATGCAGTTCTTTAGCAGTCTGAATGCCTTTTATTTATTTTCTTGCCTAAATGCCCTGGCTAATCTTCTAATACAATGTTGACTAGAGGTGGCAAGAGTGGACATTCTTGTCAGGTTTCTGATCTTAGGGAAAAGCTGTCAGTCTTTCACTATTAAGTACATTTTTAGTTGTGAGACAGATTTTTGTAGACACCATTTTTTTAGGTTGAGAAAGTTTCCTTCTATTCTTAGTATGTTGAGGTTTCTTTTGAATTATGAAATAATGTTGAATTTTGTCAAATGATTTTTCTGTCTCTATTGAGACGATCATGTGGTTTTGGTCCATTATTCTATTAATGTGCTTTATTACTTTGATTAATTTTTATATGTTGAACCAATCTTGCATTCCTAGGATAACTCTCACTTGGTCATGGTATATAATCCTTTTTGTATGTTGCTGAATACAGATTGCTAACATTTTGTTGAGAATTTCTGCACTTCTATTTTAAGGGATATTTGTTTGTAATTTTTTTTTTTTGGTATGAGGTTTTTGGTTTGATGATGTTTTTGGTTTGATGTTTTGGTATGATGATGGTTTTGGTATCAGAATAATGCTGGCCTCTTAAAGTAAGCTTGAAGTATATCCTCCTCTTCTGCTTTTTTTTTTTTTTTTTTTTAACAGTTCATTAAGAATTGGTGTTAATTCTCCATTAAATGTTTAGAGATGAATACAGTAGTATTTTTTTTTAATTTTTTTAATTTTTTATTTTTTATAAACATATATTTTTATCCCCAGGGGTACAGGTCTGTGAATCACCAGATTTACACATTTCACAGCACTCACCAAAGCACATACCCTCTCCAATGTCCATAATCCCACCCCCTTCTCCCAAACCCCCTCCCCCCAGCAACCCTCAGTTTGTTTTGTGAGATTAAGAGTCACTTATGGTTTGTCTCCCTCCCAATCCCATCTTGTTTCATTGATTCTTCTCCTACCCACTTAAGCCCCCATGTTGCATCACCACTTCCTCATATCAGGGAGATCATATGATAGTTGTCTTTCTCTGCTTGACTTATTTCGCTAAGCATGATACGCTCTAGTTCCATCCATGTTGTTGTAAATGGCAAGATTTCATTTCTTTTGATGGCTGCATAGTATTCCATTGTGTATATATACCACTTCTTCTTTACCCATTCATCTGTTGATGGACATCTAGGTTCTTTCCATAGTTTGGCTATTGTGGACATTGCTGCTATAAACATTCGGGTGCATGTGCCCCTTTGGATCACTACGTTTGTATCTTTAGGGTAAATACCCAATAGTGCAATTGCTGGGTCATAGGGCAGTTCTATTTTCAACATTTTGAGGAACCTCCATGCTGTTTTCCAGAGTGGCTGCACCAGCTTGCATTCCCACCAACAGTGTAGGAGGGTTCCCCTTTCTCCACATCCTCGCCAGCATCTGTCATTTCCTGACTTGTTGATTTTAGCCATTCTGACTGGTGTGAGGTGATATCTCATTGTGGTTTTTATTTGTATTTCCCTGATGCCGAGTGATATGGAGCACTTTTTCATGTGTCTGTTGGCCATCTGGATGTCTTCTTTGCAGAAATGTCTGTTCATGTCCTCTGCCCATTTCTTGATTGGATTATTTGTTCTTTGGGTGTTGAGTTTGCTAAGTTCTTTGTAGATTCTGGACACTAGTCCTTTATCTGATATGTCGTTTGCAAATATCATGCTCCTGGATTGGAAGAATAAATATTGTGAAAATGTCTATGCTACCTAAAGCAATCTACACATTTAATGCAATTCCTATCAAAGTACCATCCATCTTTTTCAAAGAAATGGAACAAATAATGCTAAAATTTATATGGAACCAGAAAAGACCTTGAATAGCCAAAGGGATATTGAAAAAGAAAGCCAACGCTGGTGGCATCACAATTCCGGACTTCAAGCTCTATTACAAAGCTGTCATCATCAAGACAGCATGGTACTGGCACAAAAACAGACACATAGATCAATGGAACAGAATAGAGAGCCCAGAAATAGACCCTCAACTCTATGGTCAACTAATCTTCGACAACGCAGGAAAGAATGTCCAATGGAAAAAAGACAGCCTCTTCAATAAATGGCGCTGGGAAAACTGGACAGCCACATGCAGAAAAATGAAATTGGACCATTTCCTTACACCACACATAAAAATAGACTCAAAATGGATGAAGGACCTCAATGTGCAAAAGGAATCCATCAAAATCCTTGAGGAGAACACAGGCAGCAACCTCTTCGACCTCAGCCAGAGCAACATCTTCTTAGGAACAACGCCAAAGGCAAGGGAAGCAAGGGCAAAAATGAACTATTGGGATTTCATCAAGATCAAAAGCTTTTGCACAGCAAAGGAAACAGTGAACAAAATCAAAAGACAACTGACAGAATGGGAATACAGTAGTGTTAATGCCTTTGATCCTAGGCCTTTTTTGTTTGTTTGTTTATTTGGTCTGTTTAGTTTGTCGGCAGCTGTTAGTTTGTATTTTTCTAGGAATTTGTCTATTTCATCTAGGTTATCCAATTCATTGATGTTGTTCTTGTGCTGTTTTTAATAATTTGACTATAGTATGTCTCAGTGTAAATCTTTTAGGTTTATTCTACTTGTAGTTAATTTAGCTTCTGTGACAGGCACACTGTTTTTCCTCATATTTGTGAAATTTTCTTCATTATGTCTTCAACTATTCTTTCTTTCTCTCTTTCACTCCTCATCTCCTGGGACTACTACTATGTATATATAGGTATACTTGATGGTGTTTCGCAGGTCTCTGAGACTCTTAATTTTTCTTAATTATCTCTTATTTCTTTTCCTCAGACCGAATAATCTTACTCATTCTTTCTTCTGTCTGCTCAAATCTGCTATTGAGTGACTCTAGGGGCGTTTTCTTTTGGGTTATTGGAAATTTCACCTACAGAATTTCAATTTGGTTATTTTTTATAATTTTTGAAATATATTTTATTTCCATTTGGTGGGATATTATTCTTATACTTGTCTCTAATCCTTTAGATGTAGTACTTTAGTTCTTTGGACATATATAAAATAGCTGAGTTAAAATATTTCTTTTTCTGGGGTTTCTCAGGGACAATGTCTATTTCTTATATGTAGTCATAGTTTTTTGTTTCTTTTCATGTCTCTTTCTATTGTTATTCTTTTTTTATTTGATGATGATGACAACTGGGCATTTTAAAGAATAAATGTGGCAAGTCTGGGAATCAAATTATCTCCTCCTACCAGAGATTGCTTTTGTTGTTATTAATTGTTCTTGTTTTTATTTTTTTGTTTAATGACTTTTCTGAATTAATTCTGTAAAATCTGTGTTATTTGTCATGTGTGGCCTCTGAAGTGTCTGCTTAGTTATCTCAGTGGTCAGGTAATGATTGAATAGAGATTTTCTTAAATTCCTGAAACCAATAATTCTCCTAGTCTTTGCTGAGATGCTGCTCGTGAGGGCATACTTAACGTTGCTCAGCCAGGTGGTTAAATATTCCATCTTAGCCTTCTTTTCCTACTTGCACAAAGCTTCATAGTCAGCCATAGGTGATTATTTAGGGTCTTCTCTGCTCTGAGTGTGTCTACAATTCTGTGTATGTGCATAGCTTTAAACATGCAGTTGACCTTCCAAATTCCCACTATATCAAGTTTTTCAGAGCACCCGACGGATATATAGTTTTCCATTTTTTAAAAAAAGATATTTATTTATTTATTTATTTGAGAGAGTGTGAGAAAGCACACACAGGGGGAATGGCAGAAGGAGAGGGAGAAGCAGGCTCCCCATTGAACAGGGAGCTAGACATAGGGTATGATCCCAGGACACTGAGAGCACCACCTGAGCTGAAAGCAGATGCTTAATCGCCCGAGGCAGCCAGGTGCCTCTGTCATTTTCTCATTTTTACTTTTAAACTTTTTTAGTTTGCCTATTATTTGCCCCTGCTATTATTTACCATTTCAGGCAACTAAGAATTTATACCAAGGGAAGAGGCTGTTCATACTAGTTGAATTCCAATTTTGGTCAAAAATCCAACAAAACAAAACAAAACAGAACAAAAACAACTTTGAGAGAGAAAGGTTTTCTAGGCAACCACCAGACAAGTCAGGAATGATTATTCTCTGGTAATGGGGCTTTAAAATAATTCCAGCTCCATTCTTTCTCTCTAGCGGCTACTAGGCTGCTGATTTTTATTGTGAGCATATGTTATTGGTTTTCAAGGCTACCACAGAGCTGGGGATGGGGGCAGGGTGTGAATAGGGAAAATTAATGTACCATGTAATTTGCTGTTCTTATTGAGATTTAGCATTTTTTTTATGAATGCATGCTCCCAGATTGTCACAAGTATTTGGTTAATTTCTGGATTTCTGAAAAATGTTGATTATAACCATTTTACTGGTGTTCTCATTGTTTTATGGAGGAGATAATTTTTGGAGGTCCTTTCTCTACCATTTTACTAATGTCTTTCATTCATTTTAGTATGGAGAATATTAATTAGGTTGAAAGTTTTTTAGAATGTGTGTTCATTGAGCATCTACATGTGTTTATCCTAATTTTTCAATTTTTTTCTATTGGATTATTTTATTATTATTACTTGTGTGTATCAATGATACTAAACTTTATCACATATGTTCAAATATTTTCTCCAGATTTTCATTTGTCTTTGAACATCATTTAATGTTTTTTAGTTGAAGGAATTCTTACATAAATCCTTCATAAATCTAAATGAAATACTAAAGGAATCTTCTAATTCTTTCCAACTTTTCATTCTCAATTTCTTTTCAGACTCTTTGTCTTGCATATTTCTCCAAATTTGATATGTCTTTGGTACTTTTTTTCTCTACTTTAAGTATTCTCCCGGGAATGATGCCACCAACCCAGTAGCTTTCATTCTTCCCTAAACTGTTGCTGCTTTTTTACATCTCTATACTCAGTTCATACGTTTTATGAACTCCTGTTGTATATATCTAAATTCCTCCAAGGGACCATTATCCTCCCAGTCTCTTGGCCTATCAACCTGTAAAGTTATTATTGATTTCTTACCATCTAATTTGTAATCAGCCGTATGGGTGAATTTTTTTAGTATCTCTACAGTGCATAAGACCCATTCTGTCTCAATTGTCACTGCCTTAATTCAGGCTTTTGTTATGTCATCTGAAAGTTTCTTGCCTGAATTTCTTTGCTTTTCTACTTACTAACTCTCTTTCTCTCTGTCTCTCTCTCTCTCTCTCTCTCACACACCCACACTCACTCACTGCTTCCCCCAGAATCATCATTCTCTAAGGCAAATTTTATCCTGCCCCTTTCAAATTTATACTTAGAATCTTTAAAAAGGTGATTTTCTTTTAGAATTCTTTTACTCTCTCTATAAGACTATGATCCTATGCAAGGGCAAAAGCCATGATATCTTAATATTTAAAAATATGCCCACTATAGTGCCTGGAGTACACTAGAAACATAATTAAATTTTAATGAAGGAATTACCAGTAACTTATAAAAATTTATTGAATTTATTAACTGATTTTATATAAATTTGCTTTTTTCATTGAAGTTGTTATTTCATGCTGACTGGAATAATTCTTAGAGTTGATTTATTAAAGCAGCATTTGTGAGTTAAACTTTCCTAACTCTAGTGGAGGCTCAGGTGGTTGACAAGCATGACTTAAAACATAGATTTCCTATCATTTCACAAATTGAGTAGACACCTGATATTACCAAATAAGATACTGAAGTGCTTTTAGCGATAATGAATAAGAGGGAGAAAAGACACTTGTATGCTTTATTAGACAAGATCCCAAAGAGGCAGCTGACAGTATAAAATGCAGCAATTGGAGTGTAGATTTTGCAGAGAAAGCCGTCTTAGATTAAGACATAAAACAGACATTTTATGAGCAAGTCTTTTAGGAGATCAACAAATTGAATATTCTGAAGCTCTGAACATGTTGTACTTGCAAGCATTATATCCTTTCCTCTTCTCATTAAGCAAACATAGCTATGATAGCCAGTCTGCACTTTATGTTCCCTGGGTAAGCAGCTACAAAGACAACCATGAACAATTGTCATAAGGTGTTAATGGAGCCTATTAATTCAAGGAGCAACCAAAAATAATTGCTGCTGAAGTGTCAGCAAAATAGTGATATAAAACAAAGGTTATGTAATGTTCAAAAAGAAATGTGCAACCAATGATTGACACCCTTATTTTGATGCATTAGCAAGATATATCTGGTAAAGTTTGGGGAGGGATTAAGAAACTTGTGATGAATTTGTGTTTATAAAATCAGAATTTCTGACCTGGCTCTTTTAAATGATTGTTTAATGACAGGTAAATAAACCTGGAGAAATAAAATGACTTTCTTGGGGTAACAAATGGAATAGTTTAAATCATACAAATCCTCAAAATAATAACTAATATTAATAGAGGAACTTTAATGTTCCAGGAAATAGTTTAAGCACTTGCTACGTATTAGTTTATTTAATCTACAACTTATGAAGTAGATGCTATAATTATCCCATTTTATACATTTGGAAACTTAAGTATAGGTTGATTAACTTTCCCAAACTTGTGAACTTAATAAATTATCAAGCTGTGATTCATACTTACAAAATCTACCCCCAGCTTGTGAATTTTAAACAGTATATTATATTGTCTCTCACCCTCTTTTGTTCAATAACTTCAGATTTAGCATTAGTTTCCTAGCAAAATATTATATGATTAAATTTTCTGGTGACAAAATATCAGACTTCTATGGGCTTTCTGTATTTAGGAATCAAAACTAAGATATTCTTATAGAATATGTTTATAAATATTTTCCTTACAGAAAATTAAAATATTTAAATAAATTTTTCTTACAGAAAATTAACATACAGCTTTCTTTACCCTCAATCTATTGATCTCAGTACTGCCATGGATTTGAAGCAAAGCTTCATTTGCTTTATGGTCTTTGGCAAGTAGCCTCATTTCTCTGTATTTAAGCTATTTGATTTATTTTTGTAAGGGTGGAACTTGCACATACTACCACATGATATGTCTTTGTATATCACTACATTGATACACGTATTGATACACGTATATCACTACAGTGATATACGTCAAACCAGGAGTGAATGGGAAATCAAATTAGATCACCTCAATGTGGTAGAGCTACCACAGGAATAAATTCACCTCAGAAGACAGGAGCCAGAACATGAATGTTATGGCCAGGGAAAATACTCAGAAGTGAAATCAATAGTCAGCATTTCAAAAACTGAATAGAGTCTCAGCTGAACAGACCATGTAATCTAAGAAAAATCTTAAGGTATTCTGTCAGAGATACAAATAAGTAATCTAATTCAGAAAGGTCAGTTTGCTAGCAGCAGGGCTTCAATTTCTTCGTTTTAACATGGAAATAATAGTTCCTATCTTGTTTGAGAGAATTTTAAAATGGAATAAAAATATCTTGCACAATTTCAAAAATGTAGTGTAAATTTCAGTAGTTCTCAAATGAAAGCTTTTATAAATGAGTGAGGGCATTTTTGATTGTTCCAATGACCTACAACCATTATTGGATTTTTGAGTGGGAACCTGAGATGTTAATATTCTGCAATATCCAGAATAAATCTGCACAACTAGGAACTCTTCCACCCCAAACTGCTATTAACTTCTCTGAGAAACACTAGAAGTTAAAGAATTACAGCTACTTTGTTACTAAGAATTCTGTCCTAGAGATGAAAATTCTTTAAATTCCTCTGCCCAAGGTGAGAATTGGTGCTTAATTCTATGTTCTATGATTGTATTCTTTTTCTTCTTTCAACTCTAAGTTGAAGATTCTAAGTATTGGAGACAATTATTCTTCTCCTTTATTGTTTCTCTTCTCTAGTCTAAACAATCCAAGTTCCTACAGCTGTGTTGCTAGTCCTTTTTTGATCTGAAACATCTTGGAAAGCTTGTTAATATGCTTTTGTTGTCAAGGTTCTCCATAATGTCTTGTCTGGACTCATTCTAATTTTTCATTGTTTTGCTTAGAATATATGTCCATAAAAATACATGTTTTTTTTTTTTTTTAAGTGCAGTATGCCATACAGAGTAGTACCTCTACAATATATTGCAACCTTATTGTTTTCTTTGACCTTTAGTTTTAAGTGGGTATTATCCAGCATGTATATTGCTGAATTCAATTTGTGTTCATCTGAAGTTTCAATATATACATTCAGACAAAACTGAGTCTTCACATTGTGTAATATGCTGTTCCAAATACTGAGGATTCAGGGATAACATGAAGAGGGGGAGGAAGATGACTAAACTAATCATCTAAGACTAGTAGCTAATTCTGAGAGTGGTAATCAGGAAAGATTTCTTTGTGGGAAGGAAACAAGTTAGTGGAGGAGGCGTAGGATGAGCACATAGGCAAGAGGCTGATTAGCTAGGAGGATAAAAGGACATGTGCAACTGCAGTGGGGTTTTGAGATCATGGTGAATATGGAGAGAACACATACATACTTGCTATTTTTACAACATTCATGCATTACATCATGAGGAATGGGAGCAGAGACTGGCAGGGTTGAGAGGAGATCATGTGGAGCTTTATGTGCCATTTTAAGGAGTTTGGAAACCATCTTGTTATTTATGAGCAAACACTGAAGCATTTTAAGCAACAAAATGTCATACTCAGTTTCTGGCTGAAGCGTGGGAGGCATTCTGGGGGTGTGGGAACAATATGGAAACCACAAACCCTGTTAGGAATCTCTAGACAAAGTGGTAGGATTGAGAGCCTAAATAAGTCAATGGATGGGGGATCCAGAGTTGAAAGATGTTTAAGAAGTAGAATCAAAAGAATGTGGAAACAGATTGGATGTGGGTGTCAGGAGAGACAGGGAGAGAGAGTGAGAGAGAGAGAGAGAGAGAGCAAGTGATCTAAGAGACTAATATTCTGGCTGACTGGAGGGTGTTATATTCTAGAAAAGTAGGGAATGCAGGGGAGGAATGGTTTTAGGGGTATAGAGGAATTGATGAGTTTGCAAAATTTGCAGCTAAGCCTGGAAACCTCCATAGTATATTTGTACATTTAGGAGTTAGAACTATAATTCTGACTGCTTTAAAATAGTATATACTAAATAATAATAATAATAATAATAATAATATTAATAAAATAGTATATACTAAATTGTACACCTGAAACTAATATTATACTATGTTAACTAACTGGAATTTAAAACTTAAAAAGAGAGAAGCTATTTTAGAACCCCAGATAAATATATTTGGAAAGTTTGTGAGGAAAAGAAATAGTATTTACTCGATGGATGGATGCGTATTTCAAAATTAACCATATATCAACATTATTCATTATATTAAAAGAAAATTGCAAGGCAAAGTCATATGATTGTAAAAGTAGACATGAAAAACATTTGATAAAAATCAATAGCCATTCAAGGTACAAACATGAAAAACAATATATACAATAGGAATAGAAGAAAACTTTCTAAGTATGTTAAAGACCTAAAATCAAACCAAACACATCATACAATGTTAAGAAGTACTTAAGACTGACTTTTTTATAGAAAACATAAATCAAGGATGCTTTCTAGCATCACAATTATTCTACATTGTTTGGCATTCCTAGCTAATAACAAGTAAATGAAATAAAACTTACAATTAATGGAAAAGATTAATCATCATTATTTAAAGTGATTTGATGGCAAATCTGAGCTCAAATAAAATATATTAAGAAAGCAAAAATGAGAATTTAATAGGGAGGCCAGATACAAGAAAACACTAGTAAAGGAGAAGTTTCATAACTGAAAAAAAAGACGAGTTTCTTCACACTAAAAAACAAAATAACTAGAAATGCTTTCAATAATTACGTAAACCTATGTTTTAAAAATTATTCAGGGAGATAAAAATAAGAATTAAATAACTAGAAATAAATACAATATTCCTAGATGGGAATACTTAATATCATAAAGATGTGTTCCCTTGCCAAATAAATATATAAATTTAATGCAATTCCAAAGTACCTGACTTAAAACACATATACACTCACATACATTCTCCTGAGCATTTGCATATGCATGCAGCACACATGCACATACATATACACATGCAATACAAAAATTCTGAAGTTCACCTAGAAAAATAAATGAGAATTTCCAAATGACATCAAAGTGAGTTTTTAAAAATATTTTATGGAAGTTCGAACAAGAAGAAAATAACATGGAGGTGAGCATCTTTACATAATATGTAGTGGGTCAAGTGACCAAATGCTAACAGCCCTCTGATGTAACAGCCAGTAGTACCATATTCATGCTTCAGGAAATAATTTGGTTTAAAAAAAGTGAAATCATCTATCAATTTGAAGATATGCTTTTTCAAAATTTTTGTCTTTAAAAAGTTTTAAATATTTTGTTTATATTTGCTTTTTATAATTTTAAATGAGCTCTTAGCAAAACACTCATTCTAAATTTTTTTATTATAAATAATTATATAATAATATTCAAAAGTGATTAGGTCAACATTGGGAATACTTAGTACTTCTGTTCCTGTAAAGTAGTCTACACATCACAGGTTTGAGTAACTCTTTATTAGGAAGTAACCCTTGGTCTTGAACAAACATGTCTCTCTAATATTGACTACCTAACATCAGTCATTTTTCTAAGCACTGGGGATACTTGAATGTCTATAACAGACCTAACCCCTGTTCTTATACAGTGTGCATTTTATAGGGGAGCAGCCAATAAACAATGCTGATAAATGATTTTTGTTTAAGTGCAATGAGGAAAATATAACAAGCAAATGAGAGAAGACTACTGTGGCAGGGGGAACACTTTTAGATCCATGGACTGGAAAGTCCTGCCTAAAATGTGGATGTTTAAATCCTAAATGATGAGATGGAATCAGACAGGCAACAGTTTGGAGGTCTAACTTCCAAGCAGAGACCACAGGCGGAGCCAAGGCCCTGACTGAAAAATTCTGGTATATCTGAAGAATCATAAAAATGAAAGTCAGGGTAAACCTGGTGTAGCTGGTGGTGGGAATGGTATATAATATGAGATAAGGACAGAAAAGTGCTGAGCCGTGTAAGATATGGTAGGAGGTTTTGATTTTATTCAAAGCATAATAGGAAACTGCTGGAGTGTTTTAATCCAGGAGATTATATAATCTGATTAACACTTTTTGAAAGATCACCCTGTTTGCTCTGTGAAGGCTGGACTTTGCAGGAAGGGGTAAATATGGAAGTTTTGGAGACTATTTGGAGGCATATCATAGCAGTGATCCAGGCTTGGAATACACCTATACATACATAGACACTTTAGAAAGAGTGGTAGTGGAAGTAATGAAGAGCAGATGGCTTGGGGACATATGATGGAGGTAGAGCCAGAACCACCTGCTGTTATATTGAATGTTGGTTGTGGGAATGTTATTTAACATAAACAACTGGGTGGATGGGATGATAGTATCACTGACTAATGGCAAGGGCCAAGGCAGAAGGAAGTTTATTGCTAGTTTATTTTGAATTTCTCTCCTGCAGTGGGTTAAAATCAAGAGTTCATTTTGCCACGACTGCCTACAGAGACTATTCAAGAGATGTAAAATTACTTTCCCGTTGAAGTCGTTATAATGTTAACTATTTTGATGTGCTAAGGATTCTTCTCCACAGACGAAATATTCTCGCTTACCTAAAGAGCACATGGTTTGGGGTCTTTCTTTTCAACCATCGCTATTGCTTTCCTTCAGATAGTTCTAGTTGTCCTTGTCCTTTCTATTTTTTTTTTCCATTTTGGTTTTTAACAATTTATTGAAATATAATTAACATATAATAAAGGGCACATGTTTCAAATGTACAATCTGATGAGTTTTGGTATGTATATACACTCCAGAAACCATCATTAAAACAACAAACATTTCTAAACTCTTCAGATTTTCTCATGGCCTCTTTCCAGCCCCATTTCCAGGCAGCCACTCATCTGCATTCTATCACTATTGATTAATTTGAATTTTCTAGAACTTTTTATAAATTGAACCATACAACATATCACTTTTTTGTCAAGCTTTCTTTGCTTAACATAATGTTTTATAAATTCGTCCATGTTTTTACATGCATCTTTTTACAAACATGTTTTTAACATACATGTTTGTTCCTTTTTATTTCTGAATAGTGTTTCATTATATAGCTATAATAATGTATTTATCCATTCACCTGTTAAAAAACATTTGGGTTGTTATCAGTTTTTGGCTGTTACAAAACAGTTTATGAACATTCATATGCAAGTATTTTTGGAAGCATATGTTTTTATTTATCTTGGATAATTATCTAGGAGTGGAATAGCTGGGTTATATGATAGATATATGTTTAGCTTTTTAAGTAACTGCCAAACTGTTTGCCAACATGATTGTATCATTTTCCATTTGCATCAGCACTGTCACCGACTTGCCAAAACTTGGTATCGTCAGACATTTCTTTTTATTTTCTATTTATTTATTTATTTATTTATATTTTATTTATTTGTCAGAGAGAGAGTGCACAGACAGGCAGAGGCAGAAGCGGGCTCCCTATTGAGAAAAGAGCCCTATGTGGGACTTGATCCCAGGACACTAGGATCATGACCTGAGCTGAAGGCAGCCACTTAACTGACTGAGCCACTCAGGCATCCCCAGACATTTCTTTTTAAAAGTGTGGTGTTAAGAGAGACTCTTAATGTCACAAAACAAACTGAGGGTGACTAGGGGGAGGGGTATAAGGAGACGGTGGTGGGGTTATGGACATTGGTATGTGCTATGGTTAGTGCTGTGAAATGTGTAAACCTGGCGATTCACAGACCTGTACCCCTGGGGCTAATAATACATTATATGTTTATAAAAAAATAAAAAATAATAAATAAAAAAATAAATAAAAGTGTGGTGTTACTAAACACTCACTGAACACAATATTTCATATGTGATCTAAGGAACAGGGATATCTAATTAAATTTGTGAAATATTTGTTGTCTGGATTGTCTGCTATGTACCGAGTAGTTTACTAGAACACATCCTTTGTTTTTACAGATATTGTATATCTTTGAATGTAGCCTGAGTAAAGTGGAGTAGAATTCTTACCAGTCACAGCATACTATTTTACCACATTGAGTTTCTGTCCAATAAAACCTCTGCATCTACTCTTTTACATTTTTGCTGATGAGACATGTGCTTTTATCCTTAATTTAGGCAGTACATTTCATAGATGTATTATATTTAATATGCTTCAAAAGAGAATTTGTGATGGCTTTTCATGAGGACACCAAATATAATAACATAACTAAATTAAGCTTACTGATGCTAGAGCCAAGCAAGCAAGAGTCATGAGATAGTACTAACAGAGAACCCAGACTAAAGGAAACTAGTGAAAATGAGTTTCTTGATAGCTTAAGTCAAAATAGATATGACAGCTCTTAAAAAATTAACAAATGCAAAAAAGCCTGTCAGAGGGTATGAAAACTCAAACTTCTTTGTAATTCAACTCTCAAAGGAAGAAACTGAAGTCCAGGAAAGAAAATAATTGTGCTTCTGGTTCTTTAAATCTGGGGTTTTATTTGTTAGTGTAGTTTTGTTTTCAGAAAACAGATCCTGAGATTTCACTCATACTAACAGACAGGAGTTTGGAGCTAATGGGCATAGATCTAATTATTTCATTCAGCTAAACCCTAGACTTCCAAGTACAGGTACAAAGTTTTGGCCCCTATTATCTATGGGCACCAACTTGAGATTTCTGAGGCTAGAAAACAGTATTTATGTATTCATGAGAATTACATTTTTTTTTTATCCTGTCTTTTTTACCCTTTCTGCCTGCACTGCTAAGGGTGTTTGTTTGTCTTCATTTCTTGAATACTAGCCCGTAATTCTTCCAATCACTCCTCTTCTGTGTACTCTGTAAATTTGTGTTTCAGTGGTTTGGGCAGCATTGACACCTCTGTTTCTTGAAATATTTATCCATACATCCCAAGTAGTTACAACCAATCAAAACATTTCTAACTTATATGGGAGATTCATAGAGAATGTAATCTCAGGAAAGTCATAGCCTTTGTTGGGCATATCTGTGTGTAGAAGGAACAGTGTTTGGTTCTGCGAGAAAAGTTAGAATAGTTCAGTTTAGGTCTCTCCACCCAGTTTTAGTTCTTTATAAAACTACAAATTTGGTAAGCAAGCCAAATTTTTTTACCACTATTTTGAGAAATCTTTTTATAATATGTCTTTTCTTTAAGTATACAAACATAGTTTAGTGGTTAAGAGCTTAGATTCTGCAGTTAGACTACCTGCCTTTCAATTCTTCTACTCAATGTGGGATGTTCAGTGACACTTATTCATCTCTCTGAAACTCAGTTTCCTCATTGCTGAAATGGGGTTAATAATAATACCAACTGTTGCTTAGGGTTGTTGCAAAGTGTAAATGAGTTAATATATAGAACTACTCCTGGCACATAGTAAATGCCATGTTGTTAGGGACTGTTATTTATGTCATGTTCTAACTTCAGCATTGAATAATTTAAAAATTTTCCTTCTCTCTTTTGATTCGCTATTTCCTAAAAACACTCATATGATCAATTATCTATTTATTTGATAGTTTGTCATTGAGCATTTCATGTTGCTGTGCCAGAATGAAATTTTTTTCCTGATTTTCCATTGTTTTGCTTTGAAATATTCCAAATTGGCCCTATGAATGGTATAAGGAGTATCACCTAATCTAGTCAAATTAGAAAATGAAGGGTTAGGTGGGAAAGTTCAAAAACCTTCTGGGCACTGTACATCACAGGAACTTAGTCAACATGTACTTTTCTAGTTCCCACTGTACTGATTGCTTTTGATTCTCTCACTGTTCCCAGTACCAGTGCATGGATGTACATTTCTTTCCTGGAAAATAAATATTATAACTCCCTCAAAACATTATCTCCTGCTGAGGATGATCATTTTCAAGGAAACAACTCATTTTTTAACTGGTATTTTCTGTTACCTAGATCTAACAATTTGTCTCTTTAAATTGAGTTTACAGATAAAGTTACAGATGAAGACATAAAGTGGAAGGTTTTGGTTTTCTCATAAAAGTAAAATCTTAGAACATCTTTCTTTATGTTTTACTCCTCCTTAAACTGCCACTATTAGTTCTTTGTATTAACAAGAATACAAAGAGTATATTAAAGAGTATATTCTAAAAAAAGAAATCTAGAGATAAACAGTGGGGAAAAATCCATTAATACATGATTAGTTTTTAAAGAAAGATTTTAACTGAATGTTTTATTCTTTTTCTTTATTTTTTTTTTTTAAATAATAAAATGGAAAACTAGCTGTGTCAAGGATCCCTAGTCAACCCACGCCCAGGTTTGATGATTTGTTAGGAGCACTTATAGGATGCAGGAAGGATATTGTTGTACTTACAGCTATGATTTATTACACTGAAAAGATACAAAGCAAAATCAGCAAAGGGGGAACAAAACCAAAAAAACGAAAAAATGAAAGGAGTAGAATTTGGAAGAAACCATGCTCAAACTTCAAAAGTTCCCTCCCTGTGAGGTCACACAGGATGGGTTTAACTGCTCCTGTGACAAATTATAACAACCTATATGAACTATTACTACCAGGGAAGGTTGATTGAGCCTCGAAGTTCACAGTTTTTACTTGGAGCTGACCATGTAATCAACCTCTACCTAACCGAAATTTCAGACTCCCGGAAAGAAGCCAAGTCTTCATAATGTTTGTACAAATGTTTAAACACAATGAACTGCGCTTATTAATTAGGGAACATTTATTATCAGTCTAGGGAGAGTGTTTACCATTCAAGTTTTTAGATTCCAGCCAAAGATCCATCTTACAAACAAGACTTTCCAGGGATAGTATCTCAGGCCTGCTATGTTAACCGTTTTTTGCATGAGTTACATTTAGTACATTTCGAAATCTGTATAATCTTTTGACAATCACTATGCAACAGGTTTAGGTCCGAAAATAACTGAGAGCAATGTAGATTTTATATTGCTGAAGTTAAGTAGAAATTAATCTATCCAGTGCCCCTTTAGCCAAAAGAAAAAAAATACTGCCATGATTTTCTCTCTAGACTTCTCAGAGATTGTACAATGATTAAAAAAAAAAAGTAAAATAAAGTATATGTATGGACATCGAAAAGGTGACTAGGGGATATATGGGGTGCATCACAAAGGATTTGATGTTGATTCTCATTATTAGGAAACAAAGGGCAGAATGCTGCCCCCAGTGATGTGGAAGAGACAGATGAGAGTTTATAGGGATGATGCTGACATTCACTAATGAGGTGTTAGGGCAGCTGGAGATGCCAGGGCCAGAGTCACAAAGCCCAGTGACTTATAAACAAAACAAAACAGCTCCAAACAAAGCTGTTTAAAAGATGAAACCAGGGAATTTTGGGGTTGTCAAGGAGGGTTTCAATATTGCAGAAACCAGATAAGAGCTTGTAGTGAATTCTTTCTGTTTCTTAGGTTGAACCACAGAAATACGTCTAAGATAAAAAACATTTTTCACATAAACATATACACAGCTAAAGACAACAGGCAGAGTTGGGAAAAAATTAATTCGGATGCCCAGTGGAGATCAAAGAATACACTTTGTCTGAACATATTTACAAATGTCAGTAGCAACAGATGAGAAAGAAAAACAATACGTGCACATCGCTGCTTTAAAACAAACAAACAAAAAAATCTGGCATTTTTGATTTCTTGGCTTTAGTTTAGCAATGGTAAAAGGAAGGTACCACTTTTCGATCAGTTCAGTGCAATCATTGTTTAATACCTATTATTTTTTCAAAGACTATTTGGGAAACACTTAATCTTACTTGGTGATTAAGAACATGAATTTTGGAATCAGAGAGACCTTAGTTGAAAACTTAACCTTATTCAGTATGCTAGTGTTGTGACTATTGATGGACAGTACAACTTCTCGAGGCCTCATTTTGATCATCTGTAAAATGAAAATTATACTGAAAATTAAATGAGCTTTTATGGAAGCTGCTTATGTGTGTGTGTGTGCCAGGTGCCAAGTATCTATTCAATAGATGGTTCATGTTTGTTGCTGTTGCTACATCATAGCTCTAAATATGGTCCCTATACTTAAGGATTTTTTTTTTTATGGTGAAACAGACATGTCAATAAATTCTTGAAATGCTTAATATGCAAGGATAAAAGCTGATATGAGATGCATAACTGGGCAGCAGCTTAAGATATTATTTGCCTTTCCAGAGATATTAACTTCCTCTCCACAGTCTTTCCTAGGAGAAAAGGAAAGGCTGTGGAGAGGAAGTACACTCACTGCAGAGTCTTAAAATTGGCAAGTGAAAATTCTATAGGTGAAGGAGGGAAAGGACATTCCAAGCAGTCAGAATTCATGTGCAAATATATGTTTGGGGAATTATAAACTGTTAATTACTTGTGGATTGTAAAATATGAAACCTAGAGGCAGGAAAAGAGACTTAAGTGTAAAGGTAAGTGAAACCAAACAAACAAAAATGAACTAATAATCTCCCTGCTTGAAAAAAACAAAAGCAAAGGAAATTGTATACTGGAATAATATATAAATGATTGCCAAAAATTTGCTTTTTTAAAAAAATGAGGCATTTAGGAGCACTTGGGTGGCTCAGTGGGTTAAAGCCTCTGCCTTCTGCTCAGGTCATGATCCCAGGGTCCTTAGATTGAGCCCCACATCTGGCTCTCTGTTCACAGGGAACCTGCTTCACCCCCTCTCTCTGCCTGCCTCTCTGCCTACTTGTGATCTCTGTCTGTCAAATAAATAAATAAAATCTTTTAAAAAACCCCGAAAACAAAAAATGAGGCATTTAAATTTAATGTAATTGATTAATTTAATTTAATTTAATTAGTTAAATGTAATTAAATTAAACATTCTTTAAATTTTTTAAATTTAAAAAATTTTTAAATTAAATTTAATTTAATTAAATGCAATAAAATTAAATTAAATGTACATTTAAATTAAATGTAGAAATGTTACATGTTATAGTTTTATGTGTTTTGAAAAATGCATATTCTAGTGTGATTCATAGTCCGAACAAGATACAGAATAGAGATACAGAATATTTACAACATGCCATTAAGTTCATTTGGCTTCTTGCAGTCACATGCTATATGTCAAACCCCCTCAGGCTCAGATTTGTTTTATTATAGACTAGTTTTGCCCAGTGCAGAGTTGCATATAAACGAAATATGTCAGGCTTCTTTCACTCAACAAAATGTTTTGAGATTCTTTTTTGTCAATGTCTACATCAGTAATTTGAGCCTTTTATGGGAATGCAAACGGGTGCAGTCACTGTAGAAAACACTATGGATGTTCCTCAAAAAACTAAAAATAGAACTACCCATTGATCAAGTAATCATTCTCCTGGGTACTTATGTAGATATAGATATATATTAATTAAATCAAATTATTATTATAATATAAATTATTACAATTATATTATTATCATGATATAAATTATAATTATTATTTTAAAAATATTTTATTTATTTATTTGACAGAGAGAGACAGAGAGAGAGGGAACACAAACAGAGGAGTGGGTAAGGGAGAAGCAGGCTTTCTGCTGAGCGGGGAACCTGATGGGGGGGCTCGATCCCAGGACCCCAGGACCATGACTTGAGCCAAAGCAGATGCTTAATGACTGAGCTACCCAGGTGCCCCAACATAAATTATTATTAATTAAATTAATAAAATATATAATTTCATATTTACCAAAAGTTATGTGAAATATATATGATTCAAAGATATATGCACCCCTATGTTTATAGTAACATTGTTTACAATAGCCAAATTATAGAAACAGCATGTCTTTTAGTTCTTTTTCTTACCTCATTAATGGACAGGGACTTCCAGCAGAATGCTAAGTATAAGTGTGGAAAATGGACATTCTTGTCTTAATCAGAATCCTAGAAGAAAAAACATTTGATATTAGCAACAGATTTATCTTTGGTTGAAGTTCACTTCTATTCCCAGTTTACTGAGAGGGATTTTATTTTTCATGAATAGGTGTTGAAATTTCTCAAATGTATCTTTCTATATATATTTAAATGATCACATAATTATTTGCTTTTATTCTGTTAATTAGTGGATAATACTGATTTCCAAATATTAAACCTTGCATTCCTGAGGTAAGACCTATTTGGCCAAGGCGTTTTGTGCTTTTTCCATAGTGGTGAATGTGATTTGCTATTTGATAAAATTTTTTGCATGTGGAAGTATGAAGGAAATTGGCCTATAATTTTCTTATTTTGTAATGACATAGTATGGTTTTGGTATTAAGATGATGTTGTCATCATAGATGAGTTGGACAATGTTCCTTCTTTTTCTCTGGTTGCTTTTATCTTTATTTTGCTCTAGTATAATTAAACTAGTTCTGATTTCTTGAATTTATCCTCATTGGGGTTCACTGAGATTCTTGAATCTGTGGAGTGTTTTTCTTTCTTCAGAGTTGGAGAATTTGTAAAATTCTCTGCCATAGTTTTTTCAAATATTGCCTCAGTCTCATTCTTTCTACATTCTCTTTTTAGAACTATCATTAGGCCTTTTGACATTGTCTCACATTTCATTATGTTCACCTCCTTTCCCCACTCCTGTGATTTAGTTCGGATATTTTGTGTTGATTTTTCTTCAAATTTGCTACTCCCATCTTCTTCTATGTCCAAACTACTGTTAATCCTGTACAAGGAGCAGATATTATATTTTTTAGCTTTAAAATGTCCATTTGGGGGCACCTGGGTGGCTCAGCCAGTGAAACGTCCAACTCTTGATTTCAGTTGAGGTTATGAGATGGGGTTGTGGGTTCAAGTCCCACCTCAGCCTCGTGCTCAGCAGGGAATCTGCTTCTCTTCCTCTCCCTCTGCCCCTCCCATAGCTTGAGCTCACACTCTCTCGCTCTCTGTCTCTCAAGCAAATAAATAAATCTTTAAAATACACAAAACATCCATTTGATGCTTTATAAGCTCAAATCTTCTGTGGAAATAATGTATTTTTCATATATTTTGTTCGTTTATTATTCATTTTCACTGAAGGATTAATTATAGGTATTTTGAAGTCCTTATTTGTTAGCTCCATTATCTAGAAAATTTCTGGATCTATCACTAGTGGCTGTTTTAGTTGTTATCAATTGCCTTGTCTTGCTGCTATCTTGCCTACTTAATTTTTATTGTATAAACACTGTAGATTATATATTTTAGAAGCTCTGGGTTATTTTAACCTTAAGCATATCAAATTTTGTTCTGACAGTGATTTAAATTACTGGCAGATCATTTTGATTCTGTCAAAACTTACTTTAGGTTCTCTTTGTAATTTGTAACCCATGCATTTTTTCCCCTTTCCTTTTCACTCTAATAATAAGGAAACTTCTCTCATGCCTTTAAGTTTACTAAGAAATAGTATACATATATCTTACTTTTGAACTATACTCTATTTGGTTGTGTACTTTATTTTTGTTGGCTGAATCCCACTTCAGATCTGTAGGGGAATAATATGTTAAATGCATGTGGTTCATGGTGTTACGGGAAAAATCAGACCCGTGAGAAACCAAGTGACACTTGGAGAAGTAGGAGAACTTGGGTTTATTTTATGCTGGTGGACCCAGAAGAGATCACATTCGAAATTCTGGGCCCCAGGTAGCTGGGTTACAGAGCTTTTATATGGGAGTGTAGGGGGTCAGGTTCCAGTGCTGATTACTGATAGGTGAGTTTAAATTGGAGGAGGGGGTTGCTTTAAGGAGGAATAGCAGTTAAGGCAGAGGTTAGGGCAGTTCAGGAAGCTCCTGGTAGGAAGCCTATCTATAGAAGCAGAAATGGCTGGTTTTCTCTTACTCATGAGGGGCTTCTGGTTATCTCAGTATTGCTAGTAACTTTTCATCTTCTGGGTCCTGCGGGCCTGGGCCTGCTCTGGGTAATTTTCCTCTTCAATAGTACAACTGTGACTGTCTAGGAAGCTTTTATCTAATATGGCTTAACAGGCCAGAAATATAATTTTTTATCCCAGTTTTTTGGCTTTCTGAGACATTGATCAAATGAAGTATACAGTGAAGTACTATACTACTCACTCCACACTGATATTAGAAACTTTTCATGTGACCACTCCTCATACAAGTTTATCTGTTTGGACTTCTACTCCTAGAACGCAGTGTATTATCTCTAGTTCCCTTCACCTTCTACCCAGTAATTTCTAAGATCTGGACTCTCAAAGTAGGTGTAGAAAGAGCTACTGATCTGAATGGGTTAGACAACCCTTTCCCTACCTTAAATAGTTGTGCCTGAAATGAGCTACAGAGTTACCTCAACTTCCATCATTTTCACAATTTTTTACCTTATCTAAACATTACCTATACTGTTATTTGTCTAATAGTTTTCTTAAAAAATCTTTAAATCACCTCACTTTTTATTTTTTAATATATTAAAAAAAATTTAAGGTATTTATTTGACAGAGGGAAGCAGGGGAAGAGACAGAGGTGGAGGGAGAAGCAGACTCCCCACTGAACAGGGTCAGCTCACTTTTTTAAAAAATCTGAACTTGTCCTGAATAATGATAGTCAATATTTCTAAACATAGGTTAACTTCAAGACATAGTTATCAATATTGTTATTAGTTTTCAACTTTGTAAATACATTTTCATGGGTATTTTAGTGAAAATCTAGCAGAGGCTGAATAATATGTGCTAGCTAAGTGAGATTTGGTAGGTCCAAGTTTTAATTCTTCATTGGCAGTGGAGATATAAGCAATCTTTCTAAGTTCCAACCTGCAAGTGGATAGCTCATCTTTGCCGAGCTATTTCCAAATGTATCAAGAAGAAAAGGGGTAATGTGTACAGTGTTGTCTTTTTGTGATAAAATGTGTATCAAAGGGCAGTTGAAGTACATATCTTAATGAATCTGTAATAATTTATGAGAGCTCTAGTACCTGGTTTGTTGACTTCATAAGACTGAAGGAAATGTTAAATAAGGTGATATATATGAAATTATTATAAAATTTTACATTTAACTTACTGTCCTTGTTCCATGAGCTTAACTCTTTTTATAAACTGAAGAAAATAGTCATTCTAGGACAACTCCATCCCATCTCTCCTAATTGAGCTGAAATAAATAAATGGAATTCTAGGACAAGGACAGTAGTAGAAATTTTAGAAAAAGCAAGCCCTAAACCCCTGGTTTGTTCTTCCATTAAAAAATAAAAAGAAAAGAGAATGAAAAGAAAAGAAAGGAAAAAAGAAAAACACACAAAAAACCACAATTCTCCTTTGAGGCAGGAAAACCACATATATATATACAGCTATTGACAGTGACAATATGGATTATTGGCCTTATACCAAATTCAAGGTCACGATGGCACTCTGATCTCCCAGCTATACCTAGGGGAAAAAGTTATTGAGAGGAACAAATAAAGGGAAATTGAATGGTTCTGGGTTAAATTGCTGGAAAGCACTTCAAGGGTTTCCTTTATTTTGCCATTTATTCATGCACAATGGCTTTAGTATTTAAATGTGTTCCTTTTTATTGCTGAATCCATTGAGGCAGTGAACTGTATCTTTGTGGGGCTGCTAGTGTGGTGTAAAGGCAGGATTGCTATCCTGGGAACCATAATTTAACCACCACATAGGTATCACCTAGCTGAAGGTATTTTGCCTCCATATTAGTATTCAGTGATATATTTAAATTATTTTCCAGCTTCAAGAAATATGCCTTTTTTACTATGGGGTTTTAGTTGAATCTCAAGAATTGGGAATAAATACCAGGAATAAAGAAAGAAAACAATCACTTGAGGCACTTTGGTAGTCAACAAGTTGACTTTCCTGCCTTTGCTATGTAGAAGGTAAATTTATTAACAAATTTATAAGTTCTTCACCAATTCCAGGGTTTTTTGTCTGTTTTAGAAAATTGTATCAAACAGACTCTAAGCCCAAAGAATGGTTAGTCATGTGTTCAAAGACTAGAAGTACAGAAGGAAAAAGGTAATGATGAAGGATAAATAAAAACCATAATAATGAAAAACATAGGCAAATCAGAACATGTGTGGACTAGGTTAATGCACCAGTGGTGTTGGAGAGTGATGGCTGGATCATCCTGCCTAGATCAGTTTTACTTTGCCACATGGCTCCTGGCTTCAGAGGCTTTTGTGTTTTTGGATATAGCTAAATTTTATTTTGTTTATTTACCCTTTCATTCATTCATCCAATGTCAGTATTTACTTGGTCTTTCAGACTGCTTTTAAAATTGCTTAGTACTTGGTTTTGATCCATGACATTTTCCCAGCTTGTTCAAATGAAGGAAGGTGGTTGCTTAAGTCCTAAAAGTTGAAGCATTTGACTGGAGTTTTATGGGGTCTTCTTTACATTTCTGGTTCTCTTACCATGTAATCTCTGTGCCCTTCTAAACCATGGTCTAATTTGCTCTAAACAGGTTTTTCAGAATCTATTTCTGACCAGGTAATTTAATCTCAGAAGTTGAGTATTAAAATGCACTAGCCTGCAATCAAATAGTTGCCTCAACAGAATGTGAGTGGGATACTTTGATCTTACTGTATTTGTGACTAATGTCTCATGTGAGAACCAGCTTGTTATAACTCCAGTAGAGTGAAAGGTTAGGAATGTAATCCCAATACGGGGAATAAATAGAAGTGCTTTTTATGTAGCTGCAAAAATATTACTATACTGACACATCAACAGAGCAGATGTCATGAGCCTATTTAACAGACATCAAAATAACAGCTCAAGTTCAAAGGCTGTTACAATAAAAATGTTAAAAATACTAACAAACATTTAAAACATGTAGTGTATACTATAATATAAAGAATATGAACTCTGCCGCTCATATTTTTTAATACATCTGAATCTATTTCCTCTTCTTTAAAATGTAAATAATAATTTCAAGTTATACTACAAAGTTGTAGTAGTTAGACCAGTATGGTACTTGCACAAATATAGACACATAGACGAATAGAGCAGATAGAAAAAAACCCATGATTATATGGTCAAAATCATCAAGAAAAGAAGCAAGATCTGAATTTCCTTGATGGCTAATGATGTTGAACAATTTTTCATATGTTTGTTAGCCATTCTTATGTCTTTTTGGAGAAGTGAGTGTTCATGTCTTCTGCCCATTTTTTTGACTAGATTATTTGTTTTTTGGGTGTTGAGTTTGAGAAGTTCTTTATAGATCTTGGATACCAGCCTTTTCTCTATAGTGTCGTTTGCAAATATCTTCTCATGTTCCATGGGCTGCATCTTAGTTTTGCTGACTATTTCCTTTGCTGTGCAGAAGCTTTTTTATCTTTATGAAATCCCAAAAGTTCATTTTTGTTTTTGTTTCCCTTCCCTTTGGAGACATGTCTTGAAAGAAGTTGCTGTGGCCGATGTTGAAGAGGTTACTGTCTATGTTCTCCTCTAGGATTTAGATGGATTCCTGTCTCACATTAAGATCTTTCATCCACTTAGAGTTTATCTTTGTGTATGATGTAAGAGAATGGTCAAGTTTCATTCTTCTTTATATAGCTGTCCAATTTTTCCAGCACCATTTATTGAAGAGACTGTCTTTTTTCCACTGTATAATTTTTCCTGCTTTGTTGAAGATTAGTTGACCATAGAGTTGAGGATCCATATCTGGGCTCTCTATTCTGTTCTATTGACCTCTGTGTCTGTTTTTTTTTTTTTTTTGTTTTTTGTTTTTTCCAGTACGTTGCTGTCTTAGTGATCACAGCTTTATAACATAGCTTGAAATCAGGCAACATGACGCCCCAGGTTTTTTTTTCTTTTTCAGCATTTCCTTTGCAAATCAGAGTCTTTTCTGGTTTCTTACAAATTTTAGGATTGTTTGTTCCAGCTCTTTGTCAAAATGTCTATGCTGCCCAAAACAATCTACTTCCAATGCCATCCTAATCAAAATACCAATGGCATTTTTCAATATTTATTCTTCTGATCCATGCACATGGAATGTTCTTTTATCTTTTTGTGTCTTCCTTGATTTCTTTCATAAGTGTTGCGTAGTTTCTAGAGTACAGATTATTTATCTCTTTGGTTAGGTTTATTCCAAGATATCTTTGTTTTTTTGGTGCTATTGTAAATGGAATTGATTTCCTAATTTCTTTTTCTACAGTTACATTATTAGTGTATAGGAAAGCAACTGATTTCTGTGCATTGGTTTTGTTATCTTGCCACATTACTGAATTTCTCTATGAGTTCTAGTAATTTGGGGGTGGAGTCTTTTGGGTTTTCCACATAAAATATCATGTCACCTGCAAAGAGGAAGAGTTTGACTTCTTCTTTGCCAATTTGAATACCTTTTATTTCTTTTTGTTATCTGATTGCTGATGTTAGGACTTCTAGTACTATGTTAAACAATAGTGGTGAGAGTGGGCATCCTTGCTGTATTCCTAATCTCAAGGGAAAAGCTCTCAAATCAAAACCACATTGAGATACCACCTTACACCAGTTAGAATGGCAAAAATCAACAAGGCAGGAAACAACAAATGTTGGAGAAGATGTGGAGAAAAGGAAACATTTTTACACTGTTGGTGGGAATGCAAGTTGGTATAGCCACTTTGGAGAACAGTATAGAGGTTCTTCAAAAAGTTAAATATGGAACTACTCTTTGATGCAACAATTGCAGTACTGGGTATTTACTCCAAAGACACCAATGTAGAGAAAAGAAGGGGCACATATACCCCAATTTCATAGTAACAATGTACATAATAGCCAAACTGTGGAAGGATCCAAGATGCCCTTCAGTGAATAGATGGATAAAGAAGGTGTGGTCTATATATACAATGGAATATTACTTAGTGATCAGAAAGGATGAATACCCACCATTTGCATCGACATGGATGGAACCAGAGGGGATTATGCTAAGTGAAATAAATCAAGCAGAGCAAGACAATTATCATATGGTTTCACTCACATGTGGAGTGTAAAGAATACATAGAGGATACCTGAAGCCATAAAAATCCTAGAAGAGAGCACAGGCAGTGAGTGATATTGGCCATAGCAATATTTTTCTAGATATGGCTCCTGAAGCAAGGGAAACAAAAGCAAAAATAAACTTTTTAGACTACATTAAAATAAAAACCTTTAGCAAAGTGAAGAAACAATCAACAAAACTAAAAGACAAGTTACTGAATGGGAGGAGATATTTGAAAATGACATATCTGATAAAGGGTTAATATCCAAAATAAATAAAGAGTTATACAACTTAACACCCAAAACCCAAATAATCCAATTAAAAAGGGGCAGAAAACATGAATAGACATTTCTCCAAAGAACACATATAGATCACCAACAAAGACATGAAAAGATGGTCAGCATTACTGATCATCAGAGAAACAGAAATCAAAATTGCAATGAGGTATTAGCTCAAACCACTTAGAATGGTTAAAATAAAAAAACAAAAACAAAAACAAAAACAAACAAATAAGAAATAACAAATAAGAAATAAGGATGTGGAGAAAGGAAACTCACATCTGCTATTGTTGGGAACTCAAACTGGTGCAGTCTCTGTGGAAAACAGTATGGAGGTTACTAAAAAAAATTAAAAACAGAATGACCCTACAATCTAGTGATCTCACTACTGGGTATTTACCCAAAGAATACAAAAATACTAACTGAAAAGTTTATATGCACCCTTATGTTTATAGCAGCATTATTTACAATAGCCAAAATTATGGAAGCAGCCCAAGTGTACATTGATAGATGAATGGGTAAAGAAAGTGTGGTATGCACATACAATGTAATATTATTCAACCATACAAAGGAATTTAATCTTGCTGTCTGCCACAACAGCATGGATGTATCTAGAGAGTATAATACTAAACAAAATAAGCCAGTCAGAGAAGGGCAAATGCCATATGATTTCTCTCATATGTGGAATTTAAGAAACAAAACAAATGAGCAAAGGAAAAAAAAAAGATAGAGGCAAACCAAGAAACAGACTCTTACCTATAAAGAATAGGCCGATGGTTAGTTAGCAGAGGGGAGGTAGGTGGGGGAATGGGTGAAATAGGTGATGGGGTTTTTAAAGGTATAGTTATTATGATGAGCATTGAGTAATGCATAGATATGTTGAACTGATATATAAAAATAATAAAATAAAATGTAAATGATAATATCCTACCTCAGAGTGGCTACTAAAGTAGATAAAACCCAAACATGGAGTAAGCACAATTCCTGATATATAACAGATACTGGAAAATTAGGTGATTGTTATTTAGATAAGTTTATTTGGGGCTAAAAATTACTGTCAGCAATTTCATAGTAGGATTTTGCAGATATAAAAATACTATTGTTTCATAGTAGGATTTTGCAGATATAAAAATACTATTGCTGGATTACCATTTAGTATCTAAAACTTAAATTATAACCCTAACTCTCATATGAGCTCTATTATTAACTAGCTGTTGAATTTCAGTGAATTCCTGACTTAGTGTCCATATTTATAAAATGAAGTAATTTCTGTACATGTTTACTAAGGCTCCATTTATTTCATATTCTGTTGTTCAGTGAAAAGCAGTAGTTGAAAATTTTTCAGTGCTCCTGTGAACTTCTAGAAAAGAAATTACCTGTGTATAATGGCTGTTAGGCAAACTCCTGCCCAGAATTGGGAGACAGGGCAATCTTTAGAAATTTGTTACTATATTTTGGCTAATTGATTTTAAATAAAAAATTTTTTAAAAATGTCTAAAATACTATAATTACTCCTGATGCTATCTTTCATAACTTTACCTAACACTGCTGCAGGATAGTTTTTGATATTTCAAAATCGGATAGGTGAGATAGAATGCCAAAAGGTGATTGACTTCTGATCTTTTGACATTGATAACCTTAAATCATTTATATACATTTGTGTGCCAGAATTCAAAGCAAAAAGAAAAAGAGCAGAAAATGTTGGGTATCTGAACAGTATGAGATTTAGATAGAGGAGTATTTGGTTTATTCTATAGCCTTGCTACTGAAAGTATGTTTCATGGATTTCTTGTATTTGTATCACCTGGGACTTGTTAGTAATGAGAATTTCAGGCCCCTAGGACCTAAAGAATCAGAACCTACATTTTAATATTATCTGCAGGAGATTCTCATGCACATTAAAATTTGAGAAAACACTGTTCTGGAATACTTAAAATTAAGTTTTATATAAATTATTGATATTGGGACATACATTGAAAATAATGAAATATGAGGAATATTAATAGACATCATGATGATAGTTGTTCTTGTAAATGATTGTTGATTTCAAGTACTTTTTTTTAACCTCAAGACCAGACCAAATGTAAATTAACTTTTTTCAGAAAAAGATAATTACAAACTAAATGTTAAATAATTATAATTATAATTACTTTATTATATATACTATATATAATATACATATTATATATAATTTATGTTTATAATAATTATAATTACTTTTCAGAAAAGGAGATACTTTAAATCAGCATTTAGTGTATTAAAGGTACTCAAGTGACTGTTGAGATAAATTCGAGAGATAAATATTTCATCATAGCTTACAATTTGTTAGGTGTAATATTACCAATCTTTTAAAATTACTTCACAAAGTAGTCCTAAAGAAGTATTGTTTTTCAATCCTATTGTATGCCATCTCCCCAGTGAAGTCTTATATGTTTTGCAGTTGTACAAATTAAACATGTACAAATTTATAGTGGATGAGTGTAATACTTCTAACCAACTTGTGGAATTAAGCATTGGAAAGATAGTCTTTTTCACAGAGTATTGCTTACTCTGGCAAGAAAATATTGATTGTAATAAGGTTCATTCAGTCCCAGTATTCTTATAAAAATACCCAGTATCCATAAAATGTAAATAATTAATTCATTAACTTATTCAACAATAATTATTGCATCTTATAAGTGTTAGGCATATACTAAGTGCTGGGAAGGAGGGTAGTGAACAAAAGTTACTCAATCCTTTGCCCTCTTAGTATTTCTAGCCTGTTTATTAGGGGAGATGTACATTAATCAATTAAATACAGAATGAATTTATGATTATAACCTGTAATAAGAATTTGTTTTTGTTTTGTTTTAAAGATTTTATTTATTTATTTGACAGAGAGAGACGCAGAGGAGAGGGAACATAAGCAGGGGGGGAGGGAGAGGGAGAAGCAGGCTTCCTGCCAAGTAGGGAGCCCGATGTGGACCTCCATCCCAGGACCCTGGGATCATGACCTGGGCCAAAGGCAGCTGCTTAATGACTGAGCCACCCGGGAGCTCTGTAATAACAATTTGTAAGTGCTGTGAGTCTGGAAAGGCTTTCTGGCAGAAGCAGCATTGGGGATGAGATAGTAAGGATGAGTAAGAAATCACTAGAATAGGATTAAAGGAGGTGGGGTGTGCGAAGGGAATTCCGAATTGAGAGAACAGCATGAACAGAGTCCTGCAGAGAAGGAGGGAATGGATGTTTAAAAAACTGGAAAGCCTTCATGGTTGGAACACTAATAGTAAAGAGGTGCCCTGAGATGGATCTAGAGGGATGGTTAGGCAGAGGCCAAATCTTGGCCCTAGGAGATAAGATCTTAGGAGGTTTAGGTTGTAAGGATTTGGGTCCCTGTGTAGAATCCTTTGGAGTGAAACCATTGATGGGATTTAAGAGGAGAACATGACAGAAAGAGGATTTTTAATTACATATTTACTTTAAAATTGTACTGAGTATGGAGTGGAGAGTGCATTGGCTAGGAGATAGGAAGGTGAAAAGTTCTAGGAAGACCAGTTAGGGCATGGTGACAGTAGCCCGGGCAATAACAGATTAAGTTGGTGGTGGTGGTGGTGAAGATAAAAGTGAATGGGTCCAGCAGTATAAATGAAAGGCCTTGATGAGCTCTTGGAGGGAGAAGGATGGCCTCCAGTGATAGCTGGTGGTAAAGAGATCAAGTTTGGGTGGCATGGTAAGGAGATTGGTTTTGAAGATGAAGATATTCTTTGGCTCAAATTCTATTAGTACAATAAGATTATTTGACTAGATGAGCAATCATATTGCCTAACATGAGAATAACATACATTTTGTTGTACATTACTTATGGTATCACAAAATATATCAACTCCATAGTGACTCTTTGATATTAAACAAGTTCCTCTGCACCAAGGATGCAAAGAAATTAACATGTTCTGGATGAGATTGTGCCTCTTCTTCCATTGCCTGATGGTCCTGCTCTTGCCCACATGTCTTTGCTGGGATATTGCTTTTTTGTACCTGAGAACTTTTAAGTTAATATCTGCTAATCTAATAACTTTAGGAACCAATTTTTTTTTTAGCAATATAGGAACAATGTAACACAGGAATTAAACCCTTAGGATTCAGATGCACCCACGTCCTAAGACCGCCTCCATCATATACTAGTTCTGTGTTCATGAAAAGCAGTTTGCTCCTCTGAGCAGTTTGCTTCTGCCAAAGGCAGACAGTAATTATTTTGTAGGGTGCTTGGTACATTATACCTAAGCTATTAACATTTGATTTTATTGTTGTTATATTATTGGTATTTTTTAGCCTCTGCTTCTCTTCTATATACTCTGCAAAATATTGATCAGCACATGGTTTTACTGTTAATTCAGAAACAATATTTTTGTCTATAAGTCTACTTTCTTTTTAACTTGAGTATTTCCAGCTTCCAAGGTCTTGAAGGTGGAAATAGAGAAAAAAAAAGAAAATATATATATATATTTAGGTAGAGACACCACCTAATTGAGGCACAATGCTTAATAAAGAGTCATGAAGAGGGGCCTGGGTGGCTCAGCTGGTTAAGCGTCTGGCTTCTGTTCAGGTCATGATCCCAGGGTCCTGGGATCAAGCCCCATATCGGGATCTCTGTTCATCAGGGAGTCTGCCTCTCCCTCTTCCTCTCTCTTTCTTTCAAATAAATAAAATCTTAAAAAAAAAATAAATAAAAAGAATCACCAGGTATGACTTAGTAATTGCTATGTATCAATTTTAATATCTTTTCCTCTTCCCTTTCCCAATAAGTGCAGCAAATTAACATTCAGCATCCTGCCCCTGCCAGAGCATGGATTATATACATATGTAGATACCTTCAACTGGTAGACAATAGCTTCTACCCAGCTGCCCCTCTCTCCTCAGTGCTCCTGCCCATGCTGAGATGCTACTGCTCAGGCCCTCCTGCTTGCCAAATATTTTGAATAACACTTCCTCTGCCCCACCCCTCCCATCCCTTACCATTTACTGCTTCATGCACAATATTGGTGTGTATGGATACAGAACATATTCCACTTCGCTAAAATATCAAGAACCTACAAGAATCAGTATCTTCTGTTCTTTCCCAAGTCATGATAAAAATTAAAATTTTGTTAAATAGATGGTATGTTTACATTGGTTTAGCAGGAGGAACAGTAAATTTTTGTGAATTCAAATGCTCTTAATCCATAAATATTGACTTTAGTTTTTTTTCATAAGAACAAAGTTTTAGTAAGCATATAAATACAGCAAAAAAATGTTTTGCTTATAAAATGGTAGAAAAGTATTTTTTCACATACTTGTAACAATTGACACCCTTGTTATTTATAAAATATCCCACTGAGCTAAAAATATGCTTCTTACACATGATTCTTACTTACCTGATAAAGTACTTAAGAACTCTTTTCGAGTCACAGCCTAGCTTCAAGGGTTCCTGTCTGCAATTATTCTGGATCTCCAAACTTCCATATCTTTAAAATAGCTGTGTAATCTAGGTTCACACCAAACTGACTGTCAGCTCTTACAATGAGGTGCAAGAAATTCAAGTTCTGTTTTTTCATATATAGGTGAGTGCGAAAGACTGACCCAGGTAAATTATTCGAGCTCATTTGTTCTGTGATTGCAAGTGTGATTCTTCAAATGCAGTATTTGTGGTTTTCTGGTTTTTTTGTTTGTTTGTTTGTTGTTAACCTGAGATGTTCTTGCTGCATAATGTTATATGTATTTTATGACCCATGATTTCTAGCTAGTTCATTTGGCTCTGTTTCCCTGAGGTTGACAATAGGAGGAGTTAATATCCTCAGCTTTCTAACAGCAAAAAAGGGTCACCCCCGTCTCTTACTTACTGGCTCTCTGAGCCACACTGCAAGAAATATTACAGACAACAGTTTCATTTTCAATTTAGACACCCATTATTTGATGTTTACAGGCCATTCCTAATTCTGAGTCTGGAATTTATGGTTTGTTCTGGCGATTATCATCACAGCAATCTCCTGCAACTCAGCTGTGCTTCTCAGGGAGCTTTGCGCAGCTTTATCAGTCTTCCCTGACGTCTGGAACTGATATACGGCACCACGTCCAAATCACGCCGCTCAGAGAGACTTGGTTTATGACTCCCCAGATATCCGTCTCTTCTGCTGGGTAGGCCAGTTTGCACAGCCTCAGTGATGGGGAAAGTTGACCCTTAGGAAAGAGAGCAGTAGTCTTTAAACAAATAAAAACAAAAACAAAAACAAAACAAAACAATGTGTAAGACTCCGAACCCCTCTCCACCAAAATTAGCTGATATCACTAATTCAATTAAATTTACTGAGTCTTTTTCTGCACCAAATAAGAATGAAGCAAAGGTATCACCTGGTTTGCCTGGCAGACTTAAGACAGGAGTCATGGATTGGTCTCCTGAAGGGATGGTAAATTCGTGGCAGTGATTGCTTCAAAATGATGGTCACATTTCAAACGGTTATTTTAGTTTCCCTTTTGAATATACAGTATTTGGTTTTGCCTTTAAGACAAATGGATATTTTCTAGGCTTTCTTTGATAGCATTAATTAAAGCTCACTGAAAGTCCTTAGAAATCTCTGTGTATTAGTTGTCTGTGGAAGAATCATGCACTAAGCTCGGAGTTTTGAAAGGATATAGTAACACATGCATTGGTAACAGGTGTGTAGTTCAAATATCACTTTAAATCTTGTTGATTGTATCGCAAATAAGAACACTTGCAAGTGCCTGCCTACCTTTGTGCTTTTGTTGTGGTCTGTCACTTGCCTCTCCTTCATTCCAGGGAAGATTAGAATCAACAAAACTAGACAAGGAGACTGGGCTTGGTTATAAAAGGGCTTCCTATTCCTTCTTCCCTAAATTGAAGTCCATTCAATGCCTCTCTGAGAATTCAATTCTGACATGGAGGGACTGACAAGGCAGAGAGGAAAAGAGAGAGAGATCCACAGAGAGCTCTAAGTGTGTCCTCCCCAACTTCTATCCAACCTTGCTCACCAGGTAAGGTGCTCCTCCTTGAAGGACCAACAAACTCAAAATATTCCTCCACTAGCATTTTCTCCTTAAGGACTGAAATTAAAAAAAAATATTCTTTCTTGTAAGGAGATACAACCAGAAAGCAGTAAGTACCCCCAGTAGTAACAGGTGGTAGATGGATGTCAGATTGGGAAGGGTTACCCCGTTTTATAGAAAAGGAAACTGAGGCACAGACACTGTGATTTGTGCAAGTTTGCATGTCTAGTAAGTGGAAAAGTTAAGACTTAAACCCTCCCTTCTGACTGACTAAGTAGAGATCTTTTTTCTTCTACATCAATGAATGAGAAGGGGAAACTTGGAAAGATGTATTAGGAATTAGTCTTAGAACTATCAATTTGAATAGAGAAGGATTTTCTTTGAAATTGCATTGTGAATTTTAAATTTGCATCATTCTGTTAGCAGGGTGCCAGGTGAGTCTGCGACACTATTGTACAGTTGGACTCACTGCCCTTAGGTCTTCCCTCTTTTGATGCCTTCCTTTCCCTGTGACTGACTTAAATACCATCCTGATGCCTGTTCTCTGAAAATGGTCACTATTTTGTGTATTTCTTAACAAACCCCCTTCTTCCTGCTACTTATCCCAATAGTGTATCCAACATGTAATGCTTCTAAGGCAGCTTTTGGAGTTTAAAACTAAAATAACAATGGTGTTCAAAAAGCTAGTAAAATAAAGAGGTTATATTTTTTATCTCTCACTCTTACTTTAATTTTTTTCTTTTTTTTAATTGAAATGTAGTTGACATGTGATGTTACATTGGTTTCAGGTATAAATCATAGTGATTTGGCAAGTCTAAGCATTATGCTGTGCTCACCACAAGTGTGCCAGTCTTCTGTCAACATACAAAGCTATTACAATACCACTGACTCTATTTCCTATGCTCTACCTTTAATCCCTGTGGCTTACTCATTCCATAATTAGAAGCCTGTACCTGCAACTCCCCTTCACTCCCCTTCACTCATCCTCCTGCAGGCCTCCCCTCTGGCAAACATCAGTTTGTTTCTGTATTTATGGATCTGCTTTCGCTTTTTAATTGTTTGTTCATTTGTTTTGTTGTGTTTTTTCAAGATTCCACATATAAATAAAATATTTAATATTTATATTTCTCTGACTTATTTCACTTAGCATAACACCCTCTAGGTCCACCCATATTGTCACAAATGGAAAGATGACATCCTTTTTAATGACTGAGTAATATTCTACCACCATATGTATATGTATACACACACCATATATACATATACATATATATGTATGTGTACACACACACTGTATCTTCTTTATGAATATATGTATACACACACACTTGTATATGTATGTATATGCATATGTAAAATACACTATACACACATACATACAAACACACACACACACACACACACCATATCCTCTTTATCCATTCATCTATGGATGGATATTTGGGTTGCATCCATATTTTGGCTATTGTACAAAATACTTCAATAAACATAGTGGTGCATATGTTGTTTTCAAATTAGTGTTTTCATTTTCTTTGGTAAATATCCAATGGGAGAATTACTAGATCATACGATATTTCTATTTTTAATTTTTTGAGGAACCTCCATATTGTTTTCCACAGTGGCTGTGCCAATTTACATTCCCACCAACAATGCATGAGGGTTTCTTTTTCGTCATGTCTTTGCTAACACTTGTTATTTTTTGTCTTTTTGGTTTTAGCCATTCTGACTGGTGTGAAGTGATATCTTATTGTGATTTTGATGATTAATGATGTTGAGCATCTTTTTATGTCTGCTTGCCATTTATGTGTCTTCTTTGGAAAAAAAAAAACCTATTCTAAGGCCCTCTGCCTATTTTTAAAATTTGATTATTTGTGGCTTTTGGTTTTGAGTTGTGTAAGTTCTTTATATATTTTGGATATTAACTCATTGGAAATATCATTTACAAATATTTTCTCCTATTCAGTAGGTTGCCTTTTCATTTTGTTGGTTTCCTTTGCTGTGCAAAAGCTTTTATATTTGGTGTAGTCCCACTGTCCCTTTAATTTTATATAGTGGGGTAAGTTCTTCCCCTAACCCTGAATGACAAATCAAGAAATCTCAAATTTGTTCTAGTTAACTTTGATCTTTTGTGTCACTTTCTTTCTTCTAATTAGTAGTTAAGATGTAATTGTCAAAACTTGTATCTTGATTTAAATTGGTCCCAAATTTCCCACACTTTGGGCCTACTGCATGTAGGAAATCAGTAACTGGGAAAGAGAAGTTATTGGCTTTTTCTTTTTTCCTCCCTTTCAGGCATGAAGCAAGGGGAAAGAGGAGAGGAAAGGGTAATAGGAAAGCTATTGCTGGCTCTCTGGGTGTTAAGAGCTGAATTTTCCCCTAAACTTACTGTCTTGATTAGGGTCCCAGCAAGAGAAAACATGATACACCAAGCTGGTAATTTGAGGAAAATGTATTAAAAAGCTTATTTACATAGGTGTGAACAAGGTTTGGGAATCAACAAGGGATGGAGCATAGCCACTGCAGGAAGCCCACCCATCTCTAGGCTTGAAGGAACGAGTGAGGGAATGGTTCCTGAACTCTGAGTGGGTGTCCGCTTTATGAAGAAGGCTGCCTGACAAGAGCTGTGGTCTTCAAAAGAGGAACTTAGTCAACTTAACAGCAATCCCTCATAGTAGCAATAAAAGAATAAGTACCTTGACCTTATTCTCCTCCCAAACTCTTATGCCTCTCATTGTCAAATCCACTTGAAAGCAGGGAATAAGGGAGCATTTGTATGAAATCTGGATGGTAGGGAACAACGGTATGGTGACAAGGGGTGGTGAATGGATCTGAAGGGGCAAATGGGAAAACCCAGTCACAAGGGACTTCATGAGTTCCTTGGAGGTCCAGATTTTACCTGTAATTCCCTTGGTATGAGTGGTAGCTTCTCCCACAGCTGACAGCTTATCCTCAAAATCTAGCAGTTTCTATAACTCCTCTTTATTTCTCTTTATTTATTAATCTAAGTAATGATCTTGGGCAAAACCCAAGATGACCTGAGATCAGTTGTCTTTTGCATGAGATTCATACCTGGAGCATGGCAAATGTTCAGACAATGGATTTTTTTCTATTTATTCCCCAGCAGCTAGCCAGGCATCTCTCATCAGGTAGATTTCTCCAGTTAGAGTTTATACTTGCAACTGCATCTCAGCTGCCAGGGACTCATACCATACTTTCTAAATGGCCCCACTGAAGTTTCTTTCATCATCCTCTTCCCTACATACTAGGGAAAAGGATAGAGATCCTAGATTGCTTTGTTCATATAAATTCTTTCCATAAAATCTCACCTAGTCTCCACACATTTTGGCCTTTATATCTTCTTTATAGATTTGAGGTTTCAGAGTCATATAACTGGCTTTTCATTATTTCTTTTGAAAATCATTATCTTGGTCTGACACATCAGTGTGAAATTCCCTTATGTGCATCTTGGTGCTTTAATTAAATCTAAATATTTGAAAGAAAAAAAGAAATGGAAAATTTCATATACTAGGTAGAGTCTGGAAGGGGGAACATGGGGAGGAAGATAATATTTTCAAGAGGAAGGTGTTGGTTCCTCTCAAGTTACACCATATAGATCAATATTTATTTTGACTGCTTGTAGGTTAGATCCTGTTTATGAATTTTTTTTCTGTTAAAGATGTATGCACAAATCAAGTTTCATAACAAAAAGAAATATTTTCAACAGGCCTAAGAAGGCTTGCTCTATTTATATATTTTCTGCAAATAAATTTTAATTGTAAAGAAAATTATTACCTGCTAATGTATTTTGAAGGAATGAAGGAAGGTTTTCTTTTCTTTTCTTTTTTTTCCCATATGCCAGGTTTCTTTAAGGTATAACATATCTCTCTCTCTTTTTTTTAATGTTTCAAGTTTTTATTTAAATTATGGTTAGTTAACATATACTGTAATATTAGTTTCAGGACTAGAATTTAATGATTCATCACTTGCATATAACACCCAGTACTCATCACAAGTGTTCTTCTTTTTTTTTTTTTTAAAGGTTTTATTTATTTATTTGACAGACAGAGATCACAAGTAGATAGAGAGGCAGGCAGAGAGAGAGAGGGAAGCAGGCTTCCTGCGGAGCAGAGAGCCCAATGCAGGGCTCAATTCCAGGACCCTGAGATCATGACCCGAGCCGAAGGCAGCAGCCCAAACCACTGAGCCACCCAGGCGCCCCACAAGTGTTCTTAATGCCCATCTCCTGCCCATCTCCCCTCCAGCCACTATCAGTTTGTTCTATGTAATTAAGGGTCTATTTTATGGTTTGCTGCCCTCTCTTTTTTCCTTTTCCCTATGTTCATCCATTTTGATTTTAAATTTCACATATAAGTGAAATAACATGGTATTTGTCTTTTTCTGACTGACTTATTACTCTTAGTGTAATACATTCCAGCTCCGTCTCTGTTGTTAAAGTATAACCTATTTGTATTTTAACTTTTCTCCATGCCACAGAATCTAAGACTCTTTGACTTAGGAACCTTAAAAGTGCTAATTGAAGATAGCAATGATAGAAAGTCTTTATTTTAAACATTAAGAATAAATCCATTTTATTTTTATAGTGTTAAAAAGAAACATGTCTGCAAGGCAGTTAATAGTAAAAGTGAAAACCATAAGCAGAACAGTGGAAATCTATTTGATCTATATTTCACATGTGTGGGCCATAGAAAACCTTTGTTAGATGTTCTATAATAAACCTTATAAGGCTCACTTTTGGCTGAAATTTGACATAGAGAGTATACTTAAACTATGAAAACCCGACTCAGGAAATAAAAAGAATATGAATTCTTCTTAACAAAGTGGAGAAATGGCAAGAAAAATTTTAATGAGAACAGTGTTCTAATACTCTATCTCACAAAGCATGGTAGAGATAGAAAAGTTGTTAGAGAATAGGGGTTCTATTTAAAAGATGGAAACTAATTTGGACTATGTGTAATAATGCTATGTCATTAGTTGTTAGCCTCTGGTAGTGGCTTCTAATATGATAAAGATCTTTGCCATAAGAAGTCAAGGTGTAATTGACAGCATAAAATACCACATTCTACTTTCTCACAGATATTCTTATATTAGTATTCACAGCGGTTTTTCTTTATTGGTAGGCAGGCTCCTGAAGCTGGCTGCTGGGTCAAACAACACAAAATTAAAGAGATTTTTTAGAATGAGCTATATCTCTTTCTGAAATATGTTAACAACTTCTGACAATGACTCACTAAGGGGATTTTGGAAAATGAAATGTCAGTAAAGACATAATACACACCTTAACCATTAATTGAAATTAGAGGACTTGTGAATTTGGGCCTAGCTATCTATATATTTTTTTCTATATCAACTTTTCTGAAGACTACTCTTTTCAAGGACTCAGTACTATGTAACAACGATCTCTACAACTTTTCTGATAACTATAGTAAATCCTCCTTAAATTAGTAGATTTATATCATGTATCATATATTCATTCATTTTCTTATCAGGTCAATCATTTTTTAAACAATTATTCAAATAAAACAATACTGAACCTCTATTATGCCCAAGCACTGTGGGAAATTTAGCAGTAATTCAGTAAATAAAATAATTTCTGTTCTATACCCCCTGTGATTTTACATTCAAGTATTTTTATTGCTAATAATAAAGAAAATGTATAAGTGTCAGTTATATGACTGCCTTGCATGCTTTCTGTACATTTATTTTATTTAATTCACCTAACCCCTAAAGAAGGTATTGCCATCTCCATCCTATAGATGAGGAATCTGAATCTTGCCATTCATAACTGGCATGTGGTCACTTTGTTAATTAGTCTTGGAACAAAGATTTGAAGACTATCTATCTAATTCTACTATTTCATGACTTTTAATGGCAACTTAACACAACTGTGATTTTAAGTGCAGTGTTATTGATATAAAATGTCCTGAACAAGCTGAGAAAATAAATCCAGTTTCAAAAGCACAGACATTATTTTTTTAAGCTTTTCTTTTTATTTGAAAGAGCAAGAGAGAGAGAGAATGAGTGGGGGAGGGGACAGAAGGAGAGGAAGAAGCAGGCTCCCTAGTGAGCAGGGAACCCAGCCCAAGATCCTGAGATCAGGACCTGAGCCGAAGGCAGACGCTTAACCCACTGAACCACCTAGGCGCCCCAAGCACAGATATTATTTGTTTATATGCCAATACCACAACTGACTGATTTAGTCAATTTTGACTGTGATTAGGCAGACTTCTTATTTCTTTGTTTTAAACCATTAATCCTCAAAACTATAATTTATGCAAACAGAAAAACAAAGAATGCATATACACACACACAGAGAGACAAAACCTATGAAACTGACAGGTTTTCTATTACTTTGTTCTGTCAAAGATGTTATAAAAATAGAAAATATTGTGCCATTAAGTAAAGCATCATTTTATAAAAGAAACAACAAAAATTTTAACATAAAAATATGAAAAAACTCTCAGATTAAAGGACAGATCTTATGGTTAAATAACTCAATTATCTGTATTTTTGCATTTTACCTCATGACTCCTGAGATGAGTATTTAGAAACCATTAATGTATACAATATTTTGAATCCTGCCCTGAACCTAAGTAAAACCTTCAATTTTGAATATATTCCCTTCATTTAATAGTAATCATATCCTGATTTATAGGAATAGTCACTGACCTAGGAGCTGGCAAGATCTGAAACCCATTAGAATAGGGGTCACAGCAAGTTTAGTTTAATGCTGAATCACTGAAATTAATAAACTCTATCTTTTCAGTTTCTCCCTATTAAGAACAGAGTCGGTTCCAGAGTTTGCTGGGCTTCAGTGGAGGACAAGAAACTCTAGCTGGAAGAGAGGGGAAATAGGAGCACAGATCGAGGCATGTTATCATAATAGAAAATAGCTTGAGGTGGAAATAGTGCCAGAGTCGATGGGAAATAGAGTCTGAGGTTTCTCTTGACTCTTCAGAGTCTTGTAAAGTTACATATGGGTCATGGGGATGGATCTTTGCATCTGTACTTGGACGTATTATGACTGATTTTCCATGGCAAGATCTTTAAGAGATGCCCATGGTTTACATCCGTCCCTGAGATTTAAGATTGGTTAGTAACATGCCCAGGAAGATAATTTGAATTTTATTGTGGTGCAAACCCATGAATATTTCTTTCATGTTTGGTGTGTGCCCATTGAAACCCTGCAGTCTGGCATAACATCTCTGGTCTGAGGACACATGTGACCGAAGGCAGTGTCCTGTTCTCAGTATTTGATTATGTATGTTCTAGACTGTACATCCACAGAGAACTCCATCACCACATGCTCTTAGAGCTGGGGTCCAGGGGTGCAGGGAGAGTGCAGGGGACTCTGGAGATCACTTAGTACAATCTCCATTTACAGATGCAGAGACTAAGGTCAAGAGAAGTGCTTCAACTTAGTTAGGGTCACCTAGAGAGTTTATTTCAGATCTCACATTTTCTGATCAACAGATTAGATTTCATTCTCATACCAAGTTTATGTTGTACCTTCTTTAGGGAATAACGACAATAATCTGTGAATGAAAACACCAATTGAATAGAATAACAGCTAATAGAGTGAACATTAATTACTTTTGTTAAAATATAAATACTAATTTTATTAATAAAGCCGAATATTAGTTACAATCAATAAAAGTGTAGTTAGCCACTTTTCCATTATTTATTTTGTCTACAATTGTTAGTGGAGTGCTGAATACTGTGGTAGGCACTAAGATTACAGAGTGAAGACTGGACAATTTAAAAGATGAGGCAGAGTATAAATAAAGGGTGACAGAATATTTTGCAAGGGTTATAACTGAAACATGCAGGGAAAACTGTGGAAACATAATCGAGAGGGTTTTTAATTTTTGTGTTTTTTTTTTTTTAATTGGGGATAGAAAAGAAGATATAGAAGATGAGGTGCTTAAATTGAGTTTTGCATTACGAAGTAAGAATTCTGAACAGAAGAGATCAGAACATTCCAGGATAAAGGTTTACTGTTTGAAAAACAAAAAACAAAAACCAAAAGAACCCCCCAAAACCCATAGGGGCAACAGCCAGCTAGTTTGAGAAATGCAAGGGTTAATAACGATGGTAACACTATCTATAAGTAGAGTAATAACTGCTAGCATTTCTTGAGCCCTTCTTATTTGCCAGAACTTGCATATCCTATATCTTTAATTCCTTATAATAACCCTATAATATAATCGCTCCATTATCTCCATTTTTATAGGTAAAGAAGCTAAGAGCTAGAGAGGTTAAAGAATTTGGCTGAGGGCATATAGCTGTCAAATAGTAAAGCACAGATTCAAACACAATTTTAACTGTCGTCACAAACTTCTGTGTTATTCTGCTCATTACTTTTAAGAAAAAAATTTATGTAATTTACAGAAAACATTAATTTGGGTTTAAGTTACAGCTCATTCAAGTCGTTACAGTATGGTGGTTAAAGCCTCAGATTAGACTCAGCTCAAATTGATCCTACCACTTACCGCATTTCCTCCTGGGTAAGATATTTAAATTTACTGAACTTCAGTGTCTTCACATGCAAATGTGTGAGCAGTTACTGCGAATGGCATTTGAGACAATAAATGTAAAAGTACTTTGCTGTGGTTGATATTTGACAATGTGGATTCCCTCTCACAGCCTCTCAGTCCCACCCCAGCAGGAGTTTGCCTGGGGCGACATCTTACTTCTTCAGGAAAACAGAAGTTCAAGACACTTGGGGTCTTTATCCTACTTCCCTGATAAAGTTATTTTTTAAAACCTCATTTCAAGTCTCAAAGCTAATTTTTATTTGTTTTAGTTTTATTTTAATAGCACAGACTTTGTTTCAGAAATGTGTTTTAGTGTACCCTGTCAGGATGTTTTCCTGACATGCCATTCAGGAAGATGGCATTTTAGGATAGATTTCATTTTTTTATGCTTGTCTGTTTGTATGTCTTTCATGCCTGAAAAATGTGGACTAGAATCTGTGCTTCTGCTAAGTGTTAAGCATAAAATATTTTTAAAGCTATTTCTGCAGAGAAGAACTAATTTAAGGGCATCATATTTCATCTTTACCATGCAATGAAGATTTCCTGTTTAAAGGGAAATGTGTCATTTTAAAAGGTTGAATATGATGGTACACATTTAAAAAATAAAAAAAATAAATAACAAAACAACAACAAAAACATTTTTCTTGCAGTTTAAATTCCATATGGGCTCCTCTCTGCACTGATGACATTTTTATTTGATTATGAATTAGACAAATTTTCATTTGCTTTAAACTTTATCCCTTAGTATTTGAAGCTTCATAATTCTTTTGAGGTCAACATCATGACCTTCCTGGTTCAAATGTCTCCTTTTATTTGTACCATTACAGATTCATATTATGCATATGTTTCCAGCACATTTTTAACAGTTTATGCAAAAACTTGTATAATACAAGTAATATATTGTCCTATAATTCTTATTTTTAGAGATCATGGCCCTTCTAAGAATTTTAAAGTTAGAAAGGAATAAAGGGGGTCGCCTGGTTGACTCAGTGGGTTAAGCCTCTGCCTTTGGCTCAGGTCATGATCTCAGGGTTCTGGGATCAAGCCCCACATCGGGCTCTCTGCTCAGCAGGGAGTCTGCTTCCTCCTCTCTCTCTGCCTGCCTCTCTACCTACTTGTGATCTCTATCTGTCAAATAAATAAATAAAATCTAAAAAAAAAAAAAAAGAAAGGAATAAAGGAACAATTTGGGGCAAATCTTTATTTTATGGATATGGAAAGTAAGGTCCAGAGATACTACAAAATTTCCCAAATAGTACTTTTATCCAGTCTTTTTTTTTTTCTCTCTTTATTCAACAAATAACTTTTGAGCTTCTACTATGTGTAAAGCACTGTAAGGAATGCCATGAGGGACAAATTGTGTGTATGGGAAGTTTCTGTCCCTCAAGGAGCATACAGTATACTGAGAGAGATCCATGCAGGTAAACAGTCATCTAAAGGGCAAACACTTATGAAGTGAGCTCTTCACAAGCTCTTCAGCAATTCCAAAACTGGTATCATCATCCTTGTATTGACCCAGTTTTCCCTTTAAAATGACCAGTTCAACAGCATTATCTAACTAGTCATCCCTGCTGGAAACCTACACCCAGCCTACGTTGATCCTCTTTTCTTTACCCACCCTGAGCATCTGCCAGTCATCAACCTCTCCTGTATACTGGGAGTCCTTAAATCTGTTGATTTTCTTCATCCTGACTGCCAATGCATTAATTTTAGCACCTTTTGCCTTTTTGTACACTCTCGCTGCAACTGTCTAATTCCTCTGCCTGTCTCTGTTCTTAGTATCCTTAAATACATTATGCAACTCCAGGCAGGTTGACATATTTGAATAGTGGTCATTTGAATAATGGCTTCACTTCTGAGATACCAGTGGTCTATAGGATCAGCCTCACTTTTTAATGTGGCAGCAACCTCCAGGAGCTGGCTTTTCCCCCACCCCATGCTTTTTATACTAGTTACCAAATATTCTTGAAAGACTTTTGCCTTTCTGTGCAATTTATCTCCGCCCCCTTAGTGACCTTCTCTTTTATCGTCACCTGGCTGACTCCCACATGTCTTTTAGTATTCAGTTGTTACCTTCTCAGGAATCTTTTCCTCATCCTTAATGAGAGTGTAGCTCCCATTGACCCCTGGGTTATCCAGGATACCTCTATTAAATACTGTGTTTATGTTTGTTTCTAACATGCGATGTGTGCTTCTCAAAGGCAGGTATTAGGTCTAATGTATCATCAGTCCTTAGTATAGTGCCTGGCATTTGATAGATAATAAAGATGTATTGAACAGATGGATTATTTATTGAATAAAGTATTATAAAAGAAACATAAACAGTATAAAAAAGTATTGTGGAATTTGAGTATTTAATTTCAGCTGAGATGCTCAAAAAAAGCTTCATCTAAAATTTAGTGATTTAGTTGAGTCCTGAAAGAAGTTCATAATCAGAAAACAAGGTCAAAAGTGCCAAATGAGATTTTTCATATGGGCAAAGTTCCTGAGTTTTGATTGTATTGCATAGAAAACAAAGGGTTCATTATGGTATCTCATTAATAATTGATGGGTAATTATGGGAGTAGGTCATGTGGAGCCTTGAATGCCATGATCAAGAATTTTTTATTACTTCTATCAACAATGGGAATACACTGAAGGGATTTAGAACAAAAAGGAACATAATTAGACATTAAGTTGCTTTTTTATTGTTTATTTTATTTTATTTTATTTTGGGGGGGGCTTTAAAATTTTTTTTTTTATTTTTTCAGTGTCCCAAGAGTCATTGTTTATGTACCACACCCAGTGCTCCATGCAATACGTGCCCTCCTCAATACCCACTACCAGGCTCACTTAACCCCATACCTCCCTCCCCTCCAAAACCCTCAGTTTGTTTCTCAGAGTCCATAGTCTTTCATGCTTTATCTTCCCCTCTGAGCATAACAAATAGCATGGAGGACAAGGGGAGATGGAGAGAAGGGAGTTGAGGGAAATTGGAAGGGGAGGTGAACCATGAGAGACTATGGACTCTGAAAAACAATCTGAGGGTTTTTTTTTATTTTTTTTAAGATTTTATTTATTTGAGAGGGGGAGGTAGAAATCATCCCGCTGGCGGGGGGAGGAGAGTAGTAGGGAAGGGCAGAGGGAAGGAGAGGAAAAAGAAGAGGAAGAAGCAGACTCCTTGCTGAACAGGAAGATGGAGGAGGGTCTTGATCCCAGGACCCTGAGATCATGACCTGGGTGAAAGGCAGACACATAATGGACTGAGCCACCCCGGCACCCCAGACCTTAAATTTCTTTATTAGAGTAAATAACTTGAGGGTTGGGCTTTTTTTGTTTGTTTCTTGCTCACTCTTTTATTCTTAAATCAAATGTGATTTGTGTAAAAGTAGGAACTCTGTTTATTCAACTATATAATGAGATGTGTTTTAGAATAGTACTGTCTGATATATCTTTCTGCAATGAGGGAAATGTTTTGTATCTATGCTATCCATTTTAGTAACCACTAGACACATGCAGCTATTGCTCACTTTAAGGGAGTGAAGAATTGAATTTTTAATGTTATTTAATTTTAATTAATTTATATTTAAATTTAAAGAGCCACATGTGACTCGTGGCTATTATGTTGGACAACACAGTGTAGAAAGTTTTCCCTAGCAGGGTCCCAACAGAAAACAGATGGAACACTCAAATTAGGATAATTCAAGGAAATTTATTTATAGAGAGACTTTTTCCAAATGTGTAGGCAGCTTTAAGGGAACCACAAGAGAGCATCCAATTAACTGCAGCGTGACATGGGAGCAATGGTGAGACAGAACTGATGGAAAGACTCATAGTTAGGATTATAAGCCTGGATCACATTGGAATAATATTTAAAATATGCAATAGTAGTTTTAATGAAATATCACTGAATGAAATCCATGTTCAGAACTGTGCTTTTCAACAGAGCCTTTCCTGACAGGTTTTTTTTTTTTTTTTTTTTTTTTTTTTTTTTTTCTGATGAGGAATGTGATTGCTTTCTCTACACAGTGCTGATCTGTGCTGTGTATTCTCAGCATTTTTCCCCCTGGTACTCTGCTGTAAGCGCTGCCTTTTCCATTCGCAAGATTGTGCTGACTTAATGGCAGTTCCTGTCAAGGCTCCTTTAAGAAGCATCCTCTCTTCTGAGCACCTAGAATGCAGGCCGGCTCTGTTATCTGTGGTTATGTTTTAATATCCTGCCCTTTCCATCCCTTACTTCAGCATAGTTCACCTTCCGTCCTAGCTCATTGCTTGATGATTTGTTAAGGCTTTGAGAACAGAAGGAATGAGGGCTTTTAAGCAGGATGGGGCTATTTCTCCTTGCTTTCTTTATTTTTATGCCATGCAAAAGGAATAAAGAGGCACAAAATGGCTTGACTGAGTCAAATAAATCTGGGTAGATAGAGCAAGGACACAATAAGAAGCTGGAGGTAAAAGAAAAAAAGTGGGGGTGGGGAGATACAAGGAAAGAAGAAGGGAAAACTTAATACTCCCTGTAGTGATAGGGACTATTTATTGTTACTTAGAGAACAAAATGTTTTTCACCCAATGAAACATTTTAAACTAACATTAAGCTCTGGATAGAAATTTAAAAAATCATCTTTATAGTTCTTATTTAATTCCATGAGGCTGTCACCTCCTGTCATCCTTTATTAAAGTATTATATGCTACTGCTGTTTGTTCTGAGAAGGTTGACATCTTTCAGTTATTCTGATGAATCTTATCATGGAGGCTAATGAGTTTTTATGGTCAACACAACAGGAATCTCCTGTATTATTTCTGATATCCTGTGTGAGGGGCAGTGAGGGGGGAGGTATCTCTTCAGTCTGTCCCACTCCTGACCTCTTTTACTATCTCTGGCTTCATGATGTTGAAAAAGACAACCAAGAGCTACACTGCATGAAACTGTAGAATATGGGCTTGGTCCTTTAGGTAAAATTAGAAACTGTTTTATAGCCCATTGTGTATCTGCTCATGCCATTGCCTTCCATGGCTCTGCATTAACTTTTCATAATTTTCTACTGCTAGCATGGGTAATGCTGGGTAGGAGCTGAAAAGGTAGCCACAACTTTCATCTGGGTAATTGACACCAATTGCTTTTATTGCTCTGACATCTAGAATTTTAGTTGTCTCCAGCAATCAGAAAACAAAGAGAAATAAAAGGTATCCAAATTGGGAATGAAGAAGCCAAAGTCTCTATTTCTTCCTCTCTCTTCTCTCCACTTCTTTCACTAGATACAATCTCCATCATATACATATTGCACACTCATTGTCAAAAAGAAAAAGTGGTAAGAGACTTAGTAGTCCTCTACTGTTTCCCCTAAGAGGCATCTGGAAATGCATGAAGCCAATATCATTGGAATTTAGTAGACAGGGGCCCATGGATGCCAAACATCTTGCAGTGTATAAGGTGGTTTCAAATGACAGTGATTTTTCTCCATCTTAATTATCAGTAACACTGTTGCTGAGGAAATCTAGGTGTAACTAAAGTTTGGGTGGGTAACAGAGACCTCAGCTAACAGAGGATTTTAGCTGTGCCTTGATGGACAAAATCTTCTCAAGAATCTAGTATGACACCTTCCTGGCATTTGGTGAGATCCTAATAAAACTATGTTCTGTTCTGAATTAAGTTGTTCACTTTTAAACTCGTCAACACCTTTCAATACGTCCTCTGCGAGTTACTTTCAGGAACAGAAAAAAGCTATACTTGTCAATATCAAGATTCTAATAGTATTGTAAGAGTGGTGAACTTGCATAGAGACAAACATTGGGAAATTTGCAAAATGCTATTGGAACAAGGAGGTGAGAGTTTGTTCCTGAGGAGAGTTGGTGAGGGAACTCTGTGGAAACCATTGAGGAACAGGTAGGATTTTAACAGCTGGTTATTTTGTAGACACTTGCTGAAGTCAAGAGTATATTATGTATAAGAACTTGGGAGAAGAGGTAGACATGTGTAGGAATATTATTACTGGAAGGGTAGTACTTGAGAAGATGTAACAGAAAATGGGACTAAACAGAGGCTGGGACAGTGTATATAGATGTTCTTGAACTTCTTGTAAAGAAGTGTCTCCCCTTGAAGGTATGGATTTATCTGTGAATGTAGTCATTGGACGTAGAGTATGACACACAGCCTAATGGTCCACCCTTTACCTTCATTTCCTTCTTCATGGAGTCTGTGCTATAAACTTCCTCAGTTATCAGCTGCTTAAACTTACCTTCCTGATTTTCAAGGTCTCCTCGCAAGAGCCCTTTTCAGTTTATTAATTTAAATGGTAGCAATTTTCTTAGAGGTGAATCACATAATGATTTTTTTTCAATCTTTTTTATACAAGATAGGACTGAGAAAAGTATGATTAGATTCAATTCAGTTGTCTCCCACAAAAGTAATATGTAGAAAATACCAACCAAGGTGACTCCCTGTGTGCTTAATAGCCAAAGATTTAGGTTAAGGGTATAACAGAGAACTGTTCTGCTTAAAGAAATGAAAAGGTGTTGCACAAATTATCTTAAAGAGCCAAAAACAGCGTCCAGTTCCTACTTGAAACAATTTGTTCTTGGAATATTGTCAGCTAAAATTGTGGTCAACTTTTGCAAATTGTATGAATTTGCACTGCATATTTTATTTGGTGTTTAGCAAAAACTCCAATATGGCTCTGCATAACTTACACAATACACCATGAAAATGACTTCAGAAACTCCCACAGAAGTTGACAAATTGGGCATCTAATGCTTTTAAGCTAATTGCGTGCTTTGAGGTTAAAGAGTCAACTTGTTAAGAATGAAGATCAGAGTTTCTTGGAGAGAATGCTCTACCGACTGCCACACTGAATACAACCCAGCCCCATATCAGAAATGTTACAGAAGCTTAAAGGAGGAACTAATGTGAGCTTTAATCACCATTCTACTTAGTCTTAAATGAAGTGCTCATGAATCATATGCAATATCATAGCAGTTTTGAAACCTATTCTTGAATTTTCAAGCTGTTATTTTCAGGAAATTTAGAAAGAAAATTGCTAAGTGATAAAGAGTAATCTGATACCATTGCTTATGCCATTTTTCCCCCCTCTCTTTCAGACTGGAAAAAAGGAAAGGAGTAATACCCTGAATATTGCAATAGACAACATGTGTAAGAAGACAAGAGACCTTCGCAGACAGGTGAGAAAGACAGAGACGTGGAAAAGGAAACACCATACTAAATGAACTTTATCCACTGCTAGAATATTTGTTTTTGTCCTTCTTCAATTAATTTAGAACACAAAACAACAAGAGTAAATATGTAACTTCTATATTTACATACCACAACCATTTTTCTGGCCAACATAACGTTAATAATAATATAATAATGAAAGAACATGTGACTTAATATCAGGCAGAGTTACATTCAAATGCTGGTCCTGCCCTCATCAGCTGTGTGATCTCAGGGACAAATTTAATCTTTTTGAGCCTCTCTGAACCTATAAAATGGAATTCATAATACATAATTGGACTGGGAGGATTAAATGAAATGCCATCAGTGCCTGCTCCCTAGTGACTTTTTTAAGGAATGTTGTTAAATTGAATCTGTTACATTAGAAACTAGTTTATCATCCATATGCTTATAGCAAACCGCTAGTAATCAGAGAGGTACAAATTTGCCCTTTCAGTTATTTTCAGAATGCTTCAAAAATTAGTTGCTGTTTAAGCTCTAAGGCTACTCTGTAACCTTAGGTCATTGGGAATATAGGATTAGGAGGGATTTCATTAGATAACTTAGAAGTCCAGTATTATGCCTCAAGTTAATTTTTCCCCCCAAAATATGAAGACTTAGCTATTTTCAAAGACCTTTGCTTTCCATTATTTTCTACTATATAGTATCCAGAGTACTTTTTCATGTACAATTTCAACTTGGTCACCATTAATTCATAAAAGAGAAGCAAAAGCTTTTCAACCATAAGCTTTTAATGCGATATATTATTGCAGTTTAATGGGAAGATTTAGTAAAATGGCCTGAGTAATCTTTTAATTCAGGAGTAGAGTTGGAAATTGAATAAATATGGATCCCTCAGCCAGTTAATATTAGCTGTAAAAAAAAATTTTTTTTGAGGGCTGTGGAAATTCCAATTGCTCAACTTTATGACCTTAATGTGATTTCTATTTCTACTGTCGGCACTTAGAATCATGGAATGTAAGAGTTGCAAAGTACTTAGCTCAAGACTTTTCTTATAATACAGTCGAGAAAGCATGTCTGTGATCAGGTGACCTGCCTAAGAAGGAAGGGGCATTGAACCTACAACAGATCATAACCTACACTAAACTCAGGAACTTTTACCCACAAGAGCCCCTCTCCCTCTTAATTGCAGGACTTCTGTTCTCAATCTCCTTGAGGATTTCTACTCCATCTTCTCTCTTGGGACTTGGGAAAAGCTGTTGAGAGCTGTATGAGCTCTCAACAATTATGTCTTTCATTCCTGCCTCATCTCTCTCTATTGCCTTCAACAAAATGTTAATCTACATTTATATATCCAAAGCTTTTGGAATCATTACGTACAAAAAAAAAAAAAAAGTCAAAATAAATCAATCCTTTATATGTAGGGTTACTAGATTTAACAAATAAAAGCACAAGATATTCAGTTAACTTTGAGTTTCAGATTAAGAACAAACATGTTTAATTATGTCCTAAATATTGCATGGGACATAATTATATTTTAAAAAATAGTGTGTTTATATAAAATTTAGATTTGACCAGGCATCTTGTATTTTTTCTTGCAATTCTACATGTGTCCCCCCCCCCCCACTAACATCATCAGTGAGATATAGAAAGAACGTGGGAGATTACTAATACTTTGCTTTATAGCAAAGGGATGTTTCCAACTTGTAAAAAACTGTTGTGTTCCAGAAGTAGGAAAATCCTCTGTGGTTTCTATAGGTCAACGTATTCATTGTTTTGATTAAGTACTGCTGCTAAACAATTACAAGCAGTAATTGTTTAGCAGCAATTTTATTAGGTTTCATGATTCCATGGGTTGGTTGGGGGGTTAGCAGGGCCATATTTGTACTTTTCACTTGTGGTCTCCCGTCTAGTGGCAGTCAAATGGGAACTGTGTCTGGGTTTGGGGCTGGATATTTGAGGCCTCGGTGCTTCTTCCTTTTCTCCATGTGGTGTCTAAACTCCCAGGACCCCTTCTTGTGACTTTTTCTCCCACAGAGTAGCCTGGATTTCTTGCGTGATAGATCAGGGCTCCAAGAAAGGAGAGATGGAAGCTGCCACACCTTCTTAATGCTTAAGCTCCAAAGTAACCAGAATGCTATTTCTTCCCCGTTTCAGAGATAAGAATAGTCATGAATACTGTCCCAAGTCAAGAGGACCAACAGAAGTGATATGTATGTACCTGGTGGTGTAGGATTGTTAGAGAACTTGTTCTCTGGAGACATCTGTGGTCTTCAATGTCAGTGAGGTAGTTGCTATGGTTTGTTTTCAGTATCCTTACCTCGTCCTCCCTAGGACTTCATTTTCTATCCTGATGTTTATACTTTTGTGATAATAAAAACTAGTTTAACAGCAGCATGAGTCATCTCCACCTCTTCGTATTCTTGCAAAGTTTATCAAGCAGTTTGTTTTAAGCATCTTATATATACTCTTTTGCACAGGAAGAAGAAAGTCCCTACCCTTAAAATATTTTACTTTGAAGTATTTAATGTTTGTATATTGTTACAGATCTGTTTTTGTTTGCATGCTTGTTCTTAGTAAACAATAACCAGAACACATCTTCTTGCCCATTTATCTAATCTCCTTGCTTACCCATATTGGGTTTCTCCATCAGCAACACAGAAACATTTTGGCTTTGGTTCAGAGAATCATTGGATTTCCATGAGATATTTCTATGACACAGATTGCTTAGATAGATCTATGGGGGGCAAATTATACTTTTGGGGTCAGTAAAAGGAAATTACCTAGAAGGTGACTTAACATTTATTTCTATGAACCTTATTGCTTTGTGACTTTCTTGCCTGTTACCATAAAAAACAAAGACAAAGGTCTTTGGTTCTTTGTGATTTAGCCATGACTTTAATCGACATTATTCATAATGTTCCTTTTCTTCCACTCTCTCAGTTCCTCCTCCTCACCATACCGCACATTAACCTGTTCTCTGACTAAACAGTCTACTTACTGTTCACCAAATTGTCCATCACTGCCCACCCCCTCAAACACATGTGCCTTTGTATATACGGTTTCTTTAACTTGGTGCTTTTCCTACTCCTCTTGATTCCCCTGCCGAGCCCCTCATCAACCTTAGGAAGCTCAAGACTAATACCAATGTTACTTTGCCCATGAAACCTTCCAGCTCCTTTATCAGCAGCTGGAATCAGTGTTTTTTCTTTCTGGGGCACTTATAGCACGTGTAGTTCTTTTATAGTAGTGTTCATATTCTGCATGTGTTTCTCTTTTTTAATGGATTTTTAAAATGGATTTTTATCTTCCCACTGGATTTCACATCCTTAAAATGTTAGATATAACAACATCTTTCACTTAGTCGTGCTTTGAAAGGCTCTCTACCAACTCCTTATGTTAGTCTTCACATGATTGATTTTTATTTCTGAAATGAGAAATAATGCCATAGTATTTTTATCTCAGTTTCTAAGGTGAGTCAATTTACTGAACATCACTTAACTAACTGGTAGAGATGAAGTTTGAACCCAAGTCCACCCAACACAGCCCAAATTTGTAACCACCATGTGAGGGATAATGGTTTATTCACCTTCAGAACTCCCAGTGCCTAATAAACTGTTTTACCATCTTAATTTTTTTTTCTTCGTTACCACTTATTTTACAAGTTTTTTTTAATTAAAAATTTTTCTTCCTCTAGTCTCCTTCCTCATCATTTATTTGAGAACTGTGTACCTATTACAGTTCTTAATAAGGGAGGAAGATTTTTTTTAAAGATTTTATTTATTTATTTGACAGAGAGAGAGAGAGAGAGTGAGATAGGGAACACAAGCAGGAGGAGTCCAGAGGGAGGAGGCCTCTTGCTGAGCAGGGAGCCCATGTGAGGCTGCTTAATTCCAGAACCCTGGGATCATGACCTGAGCTGAAGGCAGATGCTTAACGACTGAGCCACCCAGGTGCCCCAGGGAGGAAGATTTTTAAACCTCATTTCTTTGTTTAAAAAATTAAAGCAATTGAATATATTCCATTTCTACACTATTAAGCAGAATGAAACATGCGTTTGATTTTACTAAAGGCAGGTTAAAGTTTTTATTTGTGTTTATTGAGAAAAAAACTGCCTATTTTATAAATGCCTAAGTAAGGACTTGAGATATGTCAAATTAAATAGATTCTGATAAAACACAAACAAAACAGAAACTTCACTAATTTTTTAGTTGCTGAGTTGTTGAAATGCTATAGGGCATCTCTTCCCCATTTTGGTAGTATCAGTGCCACACTTAGAAAAAAATATGTTTGTCCTTATATCTTCTCTTCATCATCCTCATAATGAAATAATATTAATGATCCAAAAGATACAAGTATCATTCAGTAGACACAATAGATATACATTGAATTAATTATTAGATGATTTAGTTGCTATTAGTCAATTGCATTTTGGCAGTCACATTTTGCTATTAAAATTAATATAGCATTAATATCCACATGTATAATTTTTTCTGGTTACCTGAGGACAATTCTTTTCTGAGACACTTGCTTTTCTTTCCATTCCTCTTCTCCTCACAATTTCATTCCTTTTATTCTCTTATTTAGTGGTGGTGGGGCAGTGCTGTCTTACAGTTTTCACATACAGCTTTCACTTTTGGGTTTCAATTGTAGAGAAATATATTATTTTATTTGAGATCCCAAACCACTTACATCAGTGGGAAACAGAAAAATTGATGTCTCAAAGCCTTTTATTAAACCATAGTGAGAAAAGATGGAAAACCCCTCCGTCTGATTTTGCGCCTGACATCTTTCATGCCTGGCCACAAACAGGTATTTGCTGAAAATACATACCTCTAACTCCTATTGGCCTCCCACTAACTTCAGATTTTAGTGCTGCAGCTTTTAAGGTTGTCCTATTTTTACAATGGCATGTTGGATTCTTTTTTAAAGTTTTTTTGTATGTCACTCAAGTGAAAGGAATGAGTTGTTCAATTGGGTGGGAAAATAATAGGGAAATTAATAACGTAGAGACTTCTAACATATCATACACAGATATAGATGAGTATACAATTTAAATGAAAAAAAAAATCCCATATGTCAGAATATTCCAGAATATGTAAGGAAAATTACTTAACATTTGAGGTGTTCCATATCTTGTCCCTATTTGCATTTCTAGCCTTCTCTCATAATAGTTCCTCTTTCACAGCGCAGTACCCGAGGATGACAATCAAATTCAGTAGTGTGCAAAGCCGAAGTGGTAAAGTATGGTCATCAATGGGTAGTTTATGTAAGACATCAGAGTCTGTTACTTGGTTCATGATAACATTATCAGCAGACACATGTATCTATTTTATATTAGATTCCCTTGAACCAGGTCCTAAGACTAGAGCCTTAGCGCAGGTTTTTTTTATTCAGGAGGCAAATCCAAGAAGCATGTGTAAGAGAACATGAGTGTAAGAGAATAGGCACGGAAGGAGGAAAGAATATGCTATTTGAGGTTCCTACTGTAGGCACCAGAATCTTAAGGACCTGTAGGAAGGGAAAGAATGTCTTCCAGAATTATCTAACCAATGAATAGAGACCAGGAATTTTATCTGGTGGTTCCTGTCTGTCTCCACTGATTGATAGTTGTTCCAGTGGTGTTCCCTCTTCAGAACTTCCAGGCTGTCTGTGCTTGGGCGGAGACTCACAGAGACTTAAAACAGACCCTAAAAAAGAAAAACAAAGAGGAACATGGAATATATTCGAGGTGGGGTGTCTTGAAAGGAAAAGGAACTGTTCCTTTACAGCAACAGCTGAAATCAGGGACTGGTCCAGTGGTGGAGACATCATCTTTTAAACTTTTTGTCTTATTTTGTTCTTTTTACCTGAAATGCTTTCCATTACATCTATTGTACCTAAGAAATCCTGTTTCAATCCTTACTCTATCACTGTTCTAGTCACACTAAATTCTTGCCATGTCTTGAGGATCCCTCTATTTATTTATTTATTTGTTTGTTTGTTTGTTTAATTTCTTATGATAGTCTTCATTCTAGAATGCTATGCTTTCCACCTCCCAACCCCTACTCTTAATAGCTAATTCAACTTTTAAAATGGAATACCTATATCTCATTTTTACCGAAGGCTTTTAACGATAACAGTGCAAGTTGTTTCTTATTTATGCTTCTTGTAAGATACTCATCAAACATTTTTTTGCAACTCTCACTCCCTAATATTACCTTGTCTTTGTTATCCTGACATTCCCAGTTTGCCTAGGGTGGTGCCTTGTCCTTAGAAAGCTCAAAGTGCATTTGTTAAATTGAGCTGATATACCCCTATAGGAAAGAAGATTCATTTTGCTTATAATATTTGAATTATAGTATGTCAGGTAATTTCTGTTCATTTTCCAACAGGATTTTGCAAGCATTGGCATAGAAATTATTTGTAAGCTTATTTTACAGTCCTTATGTCTTGTCCTACTGAACATAATATCACATGTCCATGTACACCTTTTCTTATTTTGTTTTGTACTTAGCAACATGTCTTAGAATAAAGTTTTAAAAAATGTGTTTCTAACGTGGTTTAATTAAAAAAATTAATTTAGCCAAAGCATTTATTTATTTATTTGTTAACAATAGTAAATCAGCTATAGCTCAAGTCTCACCTTTACAACATATTTCAGCACTTCTGTATGGAAGGAAAGATTGAATGAATAGCAGGGAAAACAGTAAAAGCCTGGATGGGGGCAACGAATAGGGGAGTAAATACCATTACAGAGAGGAAGTGCATAGACCACAGCACTGTAAGATTGCTTGAAGTATTATAGAAATAGGAGTTTATTTTCACTGTTTCTACCTCTACTCATCTCCTATTCATTCTTCAAACCATTGCAATAGGACTTCTGCTTCCGTTTTTCTACTCAGACTGCTCTCGCTAAGTTAATCAATGACCTCTTAGTGGTCAAATCCATTAGATAAGTCTTAGTTCACTTTATTTAACTTACCTTTAAAATTAGACTCTGAAACTCATTATCTTTTTGAAATTTCTTTGCTGTCAGTTTCCTGATTTTTTCCCTTATTGTGACATTTAATGACTCTCACTTCTCTATTAGATTATAAGGGATCATGCATTTCCATCTTGCTCTATTTCATAATAGCTTGCTCTTGGTAGAAAGGTAATGAAATGATGTTTAGAAATAATTGTTGAATTGAAAATGGAATCAAATACACAGAAAAGAATATTTAGTAAGTCCATAATGCGGATACAATAGTTGCATATGGTAGAATAAATTCATTTGGAGACAGTATTGACATAGATTTATTTGAAAGTTTCTCTTTTAGTTGTTGGTCATTTGCTCTCTTTGTTTTTGGCCATCATCTGAGTCTCTTTTTAGATCCCTCTCTTCCATCTGCACAATTCCCATATATGGTAATATTTCCTAAGATTTTATTTTTGGACATCTCCTCACTGTGCATGATCCTATCTGCCTCCTTGGCTTGAATTACTTCCCATATGTATGTTGGCTATTAATTGCATATCTTTAGTGCACATCTCCCCTCGCATTTATATCCTGGTTATAAATGAAAGAAAAAAGGACAGGGCTCCTGGGTGGCTCAGTTGGTTGGACGACTGCCTTTAGCTCAGGTCATGATCCTGGAGTCCCGGGATTGAGTTCCACATTGGGCTCCCAGCTCCATGGGAAGTCTCCTTCTCCCTCTGAACTCCTTGCTCATGTTCTCTCTCACTGTCTTTCTCTCAAATAAATAAATAAAATCTTAAAAAAAAAAAAAGGACAAAAGGGAGGGATGATAATTGAAAACTGTTCCCCCTTTGAGATTCCTTCTACTTTTACCTATCTGGAAGTAACATAACTTGTAGTTCTCAATTCAAGTCCAAACTTGTGATTCGTTGCCTGACTTCTCTGGTTCACTCTCTATGGATATCAAACACATTGTTCATTCCCTCCAGATCTTCCCCTTGCCTTGTAACTCCTTAGCACTCTGCACTCTGTTCTAGTAAGTGCTCAGACAATGTTAATTAGTTGCTATTAGTGATTTGCCTTTCTGCTTGCTAAGCAGATTCTTTCCTTAGGGATCTCCTATAGCCTTTGTGAAATTGTTAGAAGCCAGAAAATTTCACAATTCTTTTGCCTAAGATGATGTTTAGGCAGAGGTATTTTTTTCTCCCTGAAATCTATAATTATTATGGATTTATATCCTGTAAATATTATAGGAAGATAGTGTTTTTTGTTTTTTTTTTTTAATGCAGCTACCATAGCATTCTCATGTAATTCAAAACTAGGGTAACTGTCTATTGGTTTTAAAAAATACTCTAAAACATAATTTTCACAGAAAGCAAATTATAAATTTCTTTTCTGATAGTTACTCATCTCCTTGTTTTATCTTATGGAGGTTATTAAATTAAATAAAGAGGTTCACCTAAAAATTAGGGAGTCATGCATAATCACTGACACTGTTGGGTGAAACTTTTCAAGATACTGTGATCCTTTAGGACTCAATATTATATAAATACAATGCATTAATTTTCCAATGCAGTTTTAAATTTCAGTAAATATCTACTGAATAGAGTAATTGCCTGATTGTCATTTATGAGCTCACACATAATCTAATTTAAAAGAACTAATTGTAGTAGAATGTTATACTTGTTTAATAATTTAAGGTGTAAGGGCAAGAACAATTAATGCAGATGAAGAAAATTGGACATCAAACTCATTTATTATTCTCCTTGCTCTATTAATCTGTTATCAACTGGCATAATCGGTGATCTAACTTGGTTTAATTACCATGAAGACTACAATTTAGCTAATCAAAATTTATCATCAGTTCCTCCAATAAAGTAGAAAACATTTCATAATTTTGTAATTATGAAAATACATGATGTACAATGTTGTTTATAGACATGCATAAACATTACAGTAGTACAATTTTTTTGAGGGAAAATGGAGTATTATCACTTATAATCTGATATCTCTGGGCTAAGTATAATTTAAGAAAAAAATAGTGTATTTTGAGAGCAAGAGGGCTATTGCCCAATGATTTTTTTCCCTTGGATATTTTGTTTGTTTTAACTTTGTAAGTGACATTCATATACCATCTTAAATATTATTAGTTTAGAGATTGTATAAAAATATGTAAGATTAATTTTGTAACTATTGAGATTATAAAAATAGGAAATATCATGAACCATTTCCTGAAAAAAAAGTGAATTTTTTATTTCTCCTCAGCTCCGTAAGGCTATTATAGATCATGTGTCAGACTCCTTTTTGGATACAACAGTCCCGCTTTTGGTTCTCATTGAAGCTGCCAAGAATGGCCGAGAAAAGGAAATAAAAGAATATGCTTCAATATTTCGTGAACACACCAACAGGCTTATAGAGGTAAGCATGCTAGAACTGTAACTACTCCAAATCCAGGAGAATAAAGTTCTCATTACCCTTTCCCAGCTGAACTCTACTCAGATGAAAACTTTTGGCCACTTATTAAATGAAGAAAAGTTCAGTATTTTTTATGTATATATGTTAAAAAGTATACACACACACACATACATACACACAGACTGGTTAAATGCAGATTCTTTGTTTTATTGTTACACATCTTTTCTTGTTCTAAGATGAAAGTATTAAATATTTACCTCATGTCATTTTATTATTTGTCTGCCATCTTTTCGTGGCTTATTACTTCTTCACCCTTTCAAATCATACTCAACTATGTAACATGACTATAGAAAAAGAATGTCGAATATACAGGGGTAGAAATATCTAGAATAAATAAGTGGGGATAGTGGATTGGTCCATGTCCCATTAGAGGCAAAAGGAGATGATAAAACTATAATTTCTTCAGCTTGGAAGCTGAAAGCATGGAAATGGTCCATAATTTGGGGGCAAGATGGCATATTGCTGAAAGAGCCATAAAATGCTAGACAATTCCTAGGAAACAGATACTAGAACCTATTGTATTATGGGGATCTGTAAGGCAGCCACAGTATAAGAGAGTCTGAATGGAAGGATTTCTAACACCAGTAAGGTAGCAGTACTCACAAGGCCAGGAACCAGTAGCAGAAAAGGGAAAATGTGCTTGACCAGATTCATATACCAGAGCTGATAACACTGTTAGGACTCATCAGTATGACTGCACTGTTGTTTATGAATTAAATGTTCTGACTGCCATACCTTCATATACTGGCTGTGAACTTTGCGGTGAATATGTTTGGAGGTCCAAATTGCTTGCAAAAACTTGTGAGTCAGAGATAGATATCACATGAGTTAGAATCAACAGCATTTTATAGAACATCCATCAAAATAGAGGACTTTCCCAATGTCTTTAATGTAGATCTGCTGGGAAGGAAGTTTCCAATGTAGCTAGCATTTGCACTATAAACTCTCTGTTTCCTAGTCCTCACATCAAGAAAATGAAAAGAGTTGAAAAATAGATAATTACTAAGATCATTTCACCCCTAAAACTGACCTACCTACATCTCTGAAATCTACTTTGAGCTTCCCAAGAACTCTGTGAGACAGGGTAACTCTTATAATTCCCGTTGACCTTAGCTGGAAATAAAGGTACAAAACCAGACCAGACCAATTATTGCCAGAGCTGATTTCCAGGCTTACAATTTTTAACTAATTCATTCAATTATTTATTATATTTCTCATCTTATTTATTCCCTCTTATATTTATTCCTCAAATATATATTCAATCTTCCCCCCAGGAAAATGTTTAAGCAAGAGGCAAAGCAGAAGGAACAGATCATTAAAGGCACCTAGCTAAGTGTGGTCCCTGACAATCATGATCATTTTCTCTAAAAATGTGTTCTCTAAGCTGAAGGCACACCAAATTAGGAAAACAACTTTTTGGTGAAATATTCTGAAAGTAAAAGTTGATTTTTGCTAAGAAACTTATATCCTTATTCCTATTTCTTAGTTTAGTGTTGCTATGAAACATAAAACTCCCAAGGTGCTTGGTAAAGAAGAGCTTCTTGATCACAGTTTTTTGGGGAAAAATTGCATCTATTTCTTCTCTTGGAGATTTTATAGTTCCGAGAAATCCATAGATAAGATGATCTATTTAAGTCAGAAATTCCCCAAATCAGTTTACCTAAGGAATTCTTCCTTCCATGAGACTTATTAGAGCAGTGCCTTGAAGGAATGCGTGAGAATGCTTCCTCAATTTATTGTGAAATGATGGTTTATTATTATGAAAACAGAGCTCTAAGTTTAAAAATTTAAGAATCTTGAAAATTCCATATTTTATGTGAACATTGAAAGAATGAAAGATTGTGTAATTTTGAGCTCCTGGGGGACTGAGAATGAGGTTTACTTAACATTGAAAGTCCGCTTAACACAAATAATGAGATTATCCTAGCTTTGGAGTAACAGTTCTCCCTCTTCTACTACTTAACAAAGTGGCCTGTGTCATTTTCAGTTCCAGTTAGTGTATGACTACATACCATACCATCTCCAAACTAAGTGGCTTAAAACAATAATTTATTATTCTTTAACTGATCTGCAGGTTGTCTGGGCAGATGGGCAACTCTCACTTGGGTTCTTCCTGGGATTATTGTCAAATATTGGCTGGGTATGGAGCCCTCAAAATGTTTGACTGGGCTCGAAATACAGGATGTCACATTCACATGACTAAAAGTGCCTGAGAACTATCACCTGGGAGCTTAGCCATGGCTCCTCACTGGAGGACCAATACATGGCCTTTCTATGTGGCTTCAGCTTTTTGCAGAATAGTTGCTGATTCTGAGATGAGAGGTCCCAAAAGCAAGTGAGAGATAAGAACTAGGTACTGAAAGCCACTTAAGATCTTGGCCCAGCAGTGATCAGAATACCACTTCCACTATATACTGTTGGTCCAAAGCAACCGTGGAGCCTGCCCAAACAGGAGGGGAGGTAAAGAGGTGTGAGACTTCACCTTTCAATGGAAAGAATAGCAAAGTATGTGGCCACCTTTATTCTACTATACTTCTCTTCTCAGGACTTCATTTGCTTTTTTATAAAGTAAAGGTTAACAAGGTAATGTCTAAGGTCATAGATGGTTTCTAAAATTCTATGATATAACAAATATTTTTTACAATTGAAGGTCTTGTAATTTTCTTTTTCTGTTTTTTAAAGATTTTATTTATTATTTATTTGAGAGAAAGAAAGGGCGGGGTGGGGGGGGGGTTCGGGGCAGAAGCAGACTGCCCGCTGAGCAGGGAGCCCACTGCAGGATTCTGATTTTACAATCCTGAGATCATGACCTGAGCTGAAATCAAGAGTCAAACGCTTAGCCAACTCAGCCACCGAGGTGCCCCAAGACTCATTTTCTTTTCTTTTCTTTTCTTTTTTTTTTTAAAGATTTTATTTATTTATTTGACAGAGAGAAATCACAAGTAGATGGAGAGGCAGGCAGAGAGAGAGAGAGAAGCAGGCTCCCCGCCAAGCAGAGAGCCCGATGCGGGACTTGATCCCAAGACCCTGAGATCATGACCTGAGCCGAAGGCAGCGGCTTAACCCACTGAGCCACCCAGGCGCCCCTCCAAGACTCATTTTCTAACAGTTCTAGACTTTGGAGAAAATGAAAGTGGTTTTTAAGTATTCTGCTTGCCCACTAGGTTGTTTATATATATCAAGGAAAAAAAAAAAAGAACACTACATTTATCTCCCAGGAAAAGTTCTCTTTGAAAGGAGCTGTCTAACTAAGGCAACAGAGAAAATCATCATTAATTTACTACAAATGTTGAGCCAGAAGTGTCTATGACAGAGTCCCAGGAAATAGGAGAACTTAAATGGCACAGTTTCAGAAGACATTGTGAGTTTACTTTGTATCGATGTTTACCAATCCTCCACCTTTGTTTTCTCTACTCCTCCTCCACCCAGACTACTTAGACCCATCTTCTTCCCAAGCTGGGTACTTTGACAGAGCAGGACAGAAGAGAGTCTTAGATTCTAAATGACTTTAAGGAAAAGTTATTTTCAAAATGTCTGGGTTTTCATAAGTGACTCTTAATCTCACAAAACACACTGAGGGTTGCTGGGGGGAGGGGTGTTGGGAGAAGGGGGGTGGGGTTATGGACATTGGGGAGGGTATGTGCTTTGGTGAGTGCTGTGAAGTATGTAAACCTGGCGATTCACAGACCTGTACCCCTGGGGATAAAAATATATGTTTATAAAAAATAAAAAATTAAAAAAAATGTCTGGGTTTTGATACCTTGACTGTATTTGTCAGAGAAATCTAAAATCAGTGAATTTGTTGCAGTAAGACTTAAATGGAAAGAAAAGTCCATTTTTAAAGAATTCCTGGGGCGCCTGGGTGGCTCTGCGGGTTAAGCCTCTGCCTTCAGCTCAGGTCATGATCCCAGAGTCCTAGGATCGAGCCCCACATCGGGCTCTCTGCTCATCAGGGAGCCTGTTTCCCCCTCTCTCTCTGCCTGCTTCTCTGCCTACTTATGATCTCTGTATGTCAAATAAATAAATAAAATCTTAAAAAAAAAAAAAAAGAATTCCTATCAGATCTTTGAAGAAAAACTCCATACCATTAAAGGAATACTTTAGATAGTAGTTAAAATTGTAACTTTTACCCAAAAAATAGAAAACAAAAAAAACAAAACTGGATTTGAACAGAAAGAAAAACAGCAGCAACAACAACAAAGCATTAAGAAATTCTGCAGGTTGGGGCGCCTAGGTGGTTCAGTGGGTTAAAGCCTCTGCCTTAGGCTCGGGTCATGATCCCAGGTTTCTGGGATCAAGCCCCACATCGGGCTCTCTGCTCCGTGGAGAGCCTGTTTCCTCCTCTATCTCTCTCTGCCTGCCTCTCTGCCTACTTGTGATCTCTTTCTGTCAAATAAATAAATAAAATCTTTAAAAATTGTATGAAAGAAATTCTGCAGGTAATAATTAGGCAACCCAAAGGATTTGGGGGTGTTGGAGACAAAAAGTGAGAATGAGGAGAAGAGTGGCCAATTAATTGGGCCTGAACTTTTTTATTCTCTAGTGGAGTCATGTCTGAAGTCTTGTTTTATATTATCATGTAGTTTGGTGTAAAATGATCATGGGTGAAATGATGGTTATAAAACCCTGGGTACTGTTAATAACTGGAAACTTAGATCCTTATGGCTAATTTTGTTTAGTTATGCTGAACTCAGTAACTGTTATGTAAAACATCCTACTTTGAACATCCAAGTTACTCTGTTTTTGGATCAACCAAGCCACAGTGGAAATGAAAAGGAGTCAAAAGGTTGGCATTTAAAAAATCATCTTTACATAGTGATTAGCTATTTAATGACAAACATGTTCATTGAATCATACTCCCCAGTATTTGATCTTGGACTGATGGTGAATTAGGCACCATTAACTCTACTGACTTCTACGAATAATACCTATTAAACAGGAAGCTTAAACTATTTTTTTAAAAGATTTTATTTATTTATTTGCCAGAGAGAGAGAGAGATCACAAGTAGGCAGAGAGGCAGGCAGAGAGAGAGAGAGGGAGAGAGGGGGAAGCAGACTCCCCACTCAGCAGAGAGCCCAATGAGGGGCTCAATCCCAGGACTCTGAGAGCATGACCTGAGCTGAAGGCAGAGGCTTAACCCACTGAGCCATCCAGGGACCCCGGAAGTTTAAACTATTAATTTTATCTTAAAATTTAAAATATTCACTAATTCTGGAGAGTAAGAGTTTTATCTGTCATCACTTGGAGTCTATTCTGTTAGCCAAGTCTATGCAGCTAATTCTCCAAAATCTGCACTGAATAAAGGAACACATTCATTACACTAACTCACTTTTGCTTTTCTCTAAAAAGTTAACTTTTGGGATTCTAGTAACTGGACTTGGGACAATGTGTGAGCCCAGTTACTTAGTAGGGTGACTTCTTATTCTACTGTACTTGAATACTTGAAATAATTCTTCACTATGATATTATCAAACACCTTTGCCATCAATTATCAAAAGCTAACACTGTAATCTCTACTCCAGATCTCCATCAGATGGAATTTGTCACAATCAGATAACATTTTTAAAGAACTTTGCCCACTTCAGAGATAAAGTTTCTAACTTTAATGTGGTAATATAATTGTTATTCAGAAGAATGCCATTGCATGCAATACATGCATTGCTTACTATAATAGCTGTTATTTAATATTTCTTTAAAATTAATTTCTAAAATTAATCATACTATGCTCTCAGCATATCATGCTCTCAGCAATCAGTTCATGTTGAACACTACATAGTTGCTACCAACTAAAAAGGTAAAATCTCCAGTTTATCCCATGGATTTTACTATATTAATTATCACTAAATAAGACAGTGTAAATGATCTAGGCCTGAAAATTTTCTGTGAATTAGAGAAGTTTCTCCATGTGAAAAGTGAGCTTTGTCAGTGCTTTGACTTATTCATCAAAAATTCATCTGTCTTGATGCACCTTATTTTAGTAAGTTTCATGGGAGCCTTTCATCAAAAAGGAAAAAGTGGGTGGACATTTAATTATAATACTTCCCTCCAACCTACAAAGCTGATTGTTCCCACTCACAAAATGGTGAGCCAGATTTAGCAAAGCCCCAGTGCCAAGAGAGAAGGCTGTAGAGGGGACTCTTGCTGTTTGCAAGAAGTGCTTAGAGCTCTCAGCTCTACTTTTATCTTTGCTTTTTGACAGAATCCTGTTCCAGTGTTACACATTGCTTTAATTGATCATCTGTTATCAAATAAGGATATGCTCAGTTACAAATAAATAAAGCTTTTGGAGTCCTATCTCATTCTTCCTCCCCCACCAAAAAAAAGAAAAAAAAAAAGAAAAAAAAGAAAAAGAACAAACCCATACTTATACTTGCTCACAAACCAACAACTGTTCTCAGTGAGCATCTTGGCAGCTCTCCTCTTTTGATGGGGAAGGGATGTTACAGCTAAGTCAGGAATGCTTTTGCTTATATAGAGCACAGGTGTGACTGCCCACTCCCTGGATCAGAAACTGTTCAACATCTTAATCCTCTTTCAGCTAATGCTCATGATGAGCATGATTCTTAAAAGCCTAACCTGAATGCACAGTGAGTGACCTTTCCATGTTGGAAAGGTTTTTTAAATTTTCTTTTATTTTTATAAAATTTCCATTCATGGCGTTTGGCATACAGGAAAATGGAGAGTGATACAGAAAAGTCAGAGCCTTTTCATAGTCATATGTAGGTATTTTTGAATGAGATATTAGTGTTTTAGAATTAAGAGGGGGGAGAAAACTAAGTGAGATTAGAGTAGTTTTGGAATTTAGTATGAAGTAAGCAACGTAAGCATTATTTACATCAAAACTGCATGACTAGGCAGCAGCTGGATTTGAAAAACTTAAAGTTGATACAAGTGTGACTAAAGTCAAAATGCTCATTTCTGTGTTCCAGGAATATAATAGAAATGAAATCTAGATATCTATGTTGGCTGAAGCATGAAGTGGGATAAAAGGCAGCTGATCAATACCCTTTAATATTTGATTCCCAGGGTGAATAGGTGAGATTTCATCTTAAGAACTGGATGATCCAGTAATGGATTTGGAAAGCTGTGGTTGCTTCTTGCCACAGGAGGGTCTAAAGGGAAGCCATATTTTAGGAGAATGTGTGTATGGATTATTTCATATCTGGTTATAAAAATTTTCTAACCCCTAACAATTGATTAGAATCTCATGAATATAAACTGGCATTTAAAAAGACTGCACTTAAAACTTAATTTAATCTTGTACATTAAAGAGAGAGAAAACTAGATTTAATCATGAACTTGGAACATAAAAGCAAGTGACTTAAGACTTAATGTCATTAGATTAAGCTATCCAATAGAAATAGAAAGCAGAACACATATATAATTTAAATTTTTCTAGTAGTCACATTAAACCAAAAAAATGTAAAAATAAACAGGTGAAACCAACCTTAATGATATACTTTATTTAATTCAATATATCCCAAATATTATCATCTCAACATGTAATAAAAATAAAAACTATTAATGAAATATCTTATTTTTTTGTACTAAGTCTTATAAACCTAGTGTATATTTTACAGGTATACCCTATCTTATTCTAGACTATCCATATTTTTAGTGTACAATAGCCATACTTGGCTGGTGGCTATGTATTAGATGTACAGTTCTCGATATATATGTAACAAGTTGAGGACAGCAGTATAGTCATTAGGTCATTCATTCATTAATTTATTCAACAAATATGTCTTAAGTGCCTATGGTGTGCTATATACTCTTCTGGACGCTGGGAATACTGCTATATACTCTCCTGGACCCTGGGAATACTGTCTAGAGCCTTTGTTTTGTTTTCTTAGATTGATATATAATAAGTACAGCATTCAGTAAACCATTATTGAATTAGTATATAAACAAAGTAGAATGTTAGTTAATCCTATGGAAAAATTTACATGACAAAGAGCATGACTTATTGAATAAAGAGTAAAATATGGAGACAGACTTGGCTTTGAATCTTGGCTGGATGTTACTGGGACAGTCAGTTAGTATCTCTTGTATCTTTTCTATAAAGGGCATACTCCATTGTACGTGAAAATAATAGTGAGATTGAATAGGATAACACATTAAAGTACCAAATGCCACATAATTTGGACATTGGTGTTCAATGAATATTAGTTTTCCCTTTCCTCTTTTAAGCATTAACACCCCCCCCCAAAGTTTTATGTAAAAGAGGTGACTTGACTCCCTAAAACTCCTGACGAGCAATGACATTTTCCTTTTGAAAAACTCATTTTATAAGGAATTTCAAATATACTATAGTTGTTGGAATTTTGTATCCAGCTTCCAAATATAGATAATTGTTTTTCAGGAATATTGAGAGGCCAAAAGATGGCATGTACAAGATATCCAGTGCAAGTTATGTTCCCAAGATTTTGATATACACTTATTGGTGTGTGGAACTTTTCTGAAACTTTACTCTCCATGATGGTATTTGGCCAAGAGTTAACAAGCAAACATGTTAACAATTACTGATGAATAATGCCAGGCCTAGAAGCCAAACTTTGTTTTAATCACCAGTCTCGGTATGCAGGCTGAGATGGATCTATTTCTTTTAATTAATTCACTATTTGACTAAAAAATAAAAAAAAATTGAGTGAAGTTTTCCAGTGTGATCTATAGAGCTACTCTATACAGAACCCTGCATTGAAAACCTGATTCCATTTTTGTCTTTTATGTTTCAAAACATATAAGTCCCCTGTAAAATATATCTACTCCCCAGAATAATTAACTTTAGCAAATCACTGAACATCTCTAGAATTCAATTTCATAATCTGTAAATGGAAAATGAGGGATTAAATAGTTTCTATTTCTGGCATTTAAAATTCTAGAAACCAAGGAGAAATTTCTTTTTTTTTTTTTTTTAAATTTCTTTTCAGCATAACAGAATTCATTGTTTTTGCACCACACCCAGTGCTCCATGCAATCCTTGCCTTCTCTAATACCCACCACCTGATTCCCCCAACCTCCTACTCCCACCCCTTCAAAATCCTCAGATTGTTTTTCAGAGTCCATAGTCTCTCATGGTTCACATCCCCTTCCAGTTTCCCTCAACTCCCTTCTCCTCTCCAACTCCGCTTGTCCTCCATGCTATTTGTTATGCTCCACAAATAAGTGAACCCATATGATAATTGACTCTCTCTGCTTGACTTATTTCACTCAGCATAATCTCTTCCAGTCCCATCCATGTTGCTACAAAAGTTGGGTATTCATCCTTCCTGATGGAGGCATAATACTCCATAGTGTATATTGACCACATCTTCCTTATCCATTCATCTGTTGAAGGGCATCTTGGTTCTTTCCACAATTTGGCGACCGTGGCCATTGCTACTATAAACATTTGGGTACAGATGGCCCTTCTTTTCACTACCTCTGTATCTTTGGGGTAAATGCCCAGGAGTGCAATTGCAGGGTCATAGGGAAGCTCTATTTTTAATTTCTTGAGGAATCTCCAAACTGTTTTTCAAAGTGGCTGCACCAACTTGCATTCCCACCAACAGTGGAAGAGGGTTCCCCTTTCTCCACATCCCCTCTAACACATGTTGTTTCCTGTCTTGCTAATTTTGGCCATTCTAACTGGTGTAATGTGGTATCTCAGTGTGGTTTTAATTTGAATCTCCCTGATGGCTAGTGATGATGAACATTTTTTCATGTGTCTGATAGCCATTTGTATGTCTTCATTGGAGAAGTGTGTGTTCATACCTTCTGCCCATTTTTTTATATGATTGTCTGTTTTGTGTGTGTTGAGTTTGAGGAGTTCTTTATAGATCCTGGATATCAACCTTTTGTCTGTACTGTCATTTGCAAATATCTTCTCCCATTCCTTGGGTTGCTTCTTTGTCTTGTTGACTGTTTCCTTTACTGTGCAGAAGGTTTTGAACTTGATGAAGTCCCAAAAGTTCATCTTTGCTTTTGTTTCCTTTGCCTTTGGAGACATATCTTGAAAGAAGTTGCTGTGGCTGATATTGAAGAGGTTACTGCTTATGTTCTCCTCTAGGATTCTGATGAATTCCTGTCTCACGTTGAGGTCTTTTATCCATTTTGAGTTTATCTTTGTGTACGGTTTAAGAGAATGCTCGAGTTTCATTCTTCTAATATAGCTGCCCAGTTTTCCCAGCACTATATTGAAGAGACTGTCTTTTTTCCAGTGTATATTTTTTCCTGTTTTGTCAAAGATTATTTGACCATAGAGTTGAGGGTCCATATCTGGGCTCTCTACTGTGTTCCACTGGTCTATGTGTCTGTTTTTATGCCAATTCCATGCTGTCTTGGTGATCATAGCTTTGTAGTAAAGCTTGAAATCAGGTAATGTGATGCCCCCAGTTTTATTTTTGTTTTTCAACATTTCCTTAGCGATTCGGGGTCTCTTCTGATTCCATACAAATTTTAGGATTATTTGCTTTAGCTCTTTGAAAAATACCGGTGGAATTTTGATCAGAATGGCATTAAAAGTATAGATTGCTCTAGGCAGTATAGACATTTTAACAATGTTTATCCTTCCGATCCAAGAGCATGTAATGGTCTTCCATCTTTTTGTGTCTTCAATTTCTTTCATGAGTGTTCTGTAGTTCCTCGAGTACAGATCCTTTACCTCTTTGGTTGGGTTTATTCCCAGGTATCTTATGGTTCTTGGTGCTATAGTAAATGGAATAGATTCTCTTTTTTCCCTTTCTGTGTTTTCATTGTTAGCGTATAAGAAAGCCACTGATTTCTGTACGTTGACTTTGTATCCTGCCACATTGCTGAATTGCTGTATGAGTTCTAGTAGTTTGGGGGTGGAGTCTTTTGGATTTTCCACATAAAGAATCATGTCATCTGCGAAGAGAGAGAGTTTGACTTCTTCATTGCCCATTTGGATACCTTTTATTTCTCTTTGTTGTCTGATTGCTGTTTCTATGACTTCTAATACTATGTTGAACAAGAGTGGTGAGAGTGGGCATCCTTGGCGTGTTCCTGATCTCAACAGGAAGGCTGCAAGCTTCTTCCCATTGAGGATGATATTTGCTATGGGTCTTTCATAGATAGATTTGATGAAGTTCAGGAATGTTCCCTCTATCCCTATACTTTGAAGTGTTTTGATCAGGAATGGATGCTGGATTTTGTCAAATGCTTTTTCTGCATGCATTGAGAGGACCATGTGGTTCTCCTCTCTTCTCTTATTAATTTGTTTTATCACATTGATTGATTTGTGAATGGTGATCCATCCTTTTAGCCTAGGGATGAATCCCACCTGGTCATGGTGGATAATCTTTTTAATGTGCTGTTGGATCCTGTTTGCTAGAATCTTGTTGAGAATCTTACATCCATATTCATCAGTGCTATTGGTCTGAAATTATCCTTTTTGGTAGGGTCTTTGCCTGGTTTGGGGATCAGGGTAATGCTGGCTGCATAGAAAGAGTCTGGAAGTTTATCCTTCTGCTTCAATTTTTTTTTAAGATTTTATTTATTTATTAGAGAGAGAGAGAGCAAGCACAGGCAGACAGAGTGGCAGGCTAGAGACAGAGGGAGAAGCAGGCTCCCTGCTGAGCAAGGAGCCTGATGTGGGACTTGATCCCAAGACACTGGGATCATGACCTGAGCCAAAGGCAGCCGTTTAACCAACTGAGCCACCCAGGCATCCCTGCTTCAATTTTTTGAAACAGCTTCAGGAGAATAGGTGTTATTTCAAAGAAGAAATAACATTGGTAGATTCTATTGCTAGAATTCCCCAGGGAATCCATCAGTTCCTGGGCTCTTGTTTTTTGGGAGTTTTTAATCACTTCTTCAATCTCATTACTAGATATTGGTCTATTCAGGTTGTCAATTTCTTCCTGGTTTAATTTTGGGAGTTTATAGTTTTCCAGGAATGCATCCATTTCATCTAGGTTGCTGAACTCTTTGGCATATAACTTCTGATGATTGTTTCTACTTCCTTTGTGTTAGTTGTGATCTCTCCCTTTTCATTCATAATTTTATTAATTGGGCTTTCTCTCTTTTCTTTGGATTAGTTTGGCCAATGGTTAATCGATCTTATTGATTCTTTCAAAAAACCAACTTCTAGTTTCATTGATATGTTCTACTGTATCTTTGGTTTCTACCAGAGTTGGTTTGATTTGTTGATTCTCCAGTTCTTTAAGGTGTAGAGACAGCTGGTGTATTCTGGATTTTTCAATTTTTTTGAGGGAGGCTTGGATGGCTATGTATTTCCATTTGCTGTATCCCATAGGTTTTGGACAGAAGTGTCTTTATTCTCATTGGTTTCCATGAATTGTTTAAGATCTTCTTTGATCTCCTGGATGATCCAAGCATTCTTAAGCAAGGTGGTCTTTAGCTTTCAGAAGTTTGTGCACCTTCTGAACTTTTCCTTGTGATTGAACTCCAGTTTCAAAGCATTGTGATCTGAGAATATGCAGGGAATAATCTCAGTCTTTTGGTATCAGTTGAGTCCTGATTTGTGACCCAGTATATGGTCTATTCTTGAGAAGGTTCCATGTGCACATGAGAAGAATGAGTATTCTGTTGTTTTAGGGTGGAATGTTCTGTATATATCTACGAGGTCCATCTGGTCCAATGTGTCACTCAATGCTCTTGTTTCTTTACTGATTTTCTGCTTTGAAGATCTGTCTATTTCTGAGAGAGGCATGTTAAGATCTCTTACTATTAATGTATTCATATCAATATGACTCTTTATCTTGATTAACAGTGTTCTTATGTAATTGGCTGCTCCATATTGGGTTATGGATATTTACAATTGTTAGATCATCTTGGTGGATAGTCACTTTAAGAATTATGTATTGTCCTTCTGTATCTCTGACTACAGTCTTTAGTTTAAAATCTAATTTATTTAATATGAGAATCACTATCCCGGCCTTCTTTTGATCCCCATTGGCATGAAAGATGCTTCTCCATCCCTTCACTTTCAGTCTGGGTGTATCTTTAGGTTCAAAATGGGTCTCTTGTAAACAACATATGGATGGGTCCTGTTGTTTTATCCAATCTGCAACCCTGTGTCATTTTATGGGCACATTTAGGCCATTCACATTGAGAGTGATTGTTGATAGATATGTTTTTATTGATATCGTGTTACCTTTGAAGTCTTTCTTTCTGTAGATTGTCTCTATATTTCTGTTCAATGCTCTTCTTAGGATTTTTCCTCTTTTATAGAACCCCCCTTAATATTTCCTGCAGTGTCGGCTTGGTGGTTGCATAGTCTTTTAAGCCTTGCCGGTCTTGGAAACTCTTTGTCTCTCCATCCATTTTGAATGTCAGTCTTGCTGGATAAAGTATTCTTGGCTGCATGTTCTTTTCATTTAATGCCCTGAATATATCTTGCCAACCCTTTCTGGCTTGCCAGGTCTCTGTGCACAGGTCTGACATTATTCTGATGGGCTTTCCTCTGTAAGTAAGGAGCCTCTTTGTCCTAGCAGCTTTCAAGAGATTGTATCTACAATTATGATTTTTTCAATTTTACTATCAGGTGCCTTGATTTTTTGTTTGTTTGTTTGTTTTGGAATCTATAATCTTGGGTGGAGACCGTTCTGCCTCTAGTACATGAACGCTGATTCCATTCGCGAGACTGGGAAAATTTTCATGGAGAACTTGTTCCACTATATCTTCTAGACTTCTTTCTTTCTCCTCCCCTTCAGGGATTCCAATAATTCTGATGTTGGAATGTTTCATGGCATCATTTATTTCCCTGATTCTATTTTTGTGGCTTCTAAGCTGTTTGTTCCAGGCTTCCTCCTGATCCTTTCTCTCTATCTGTTTGTCCTCCAGATTACTAATTCTATCTTCTGTCTCAGTTACCCTAGCTTTTAGAGAATTTAGATTAGATTGGAACTCATAGAGAGCATTGTGGACCTCATCCCTGGTAACTTTCAGCTCTGCCCTAACATTGTGAACATCATCCCTGGTGGCTTTCAGTTCTGCCCTAATCAATTCCATTTGGTTATCCATGACTTTCTCCAACCTAGCTATTGCCTGGATAATTGTTAACCTGGATTCTCTTTCCGAAATATTGTCTATGTTGATAGCCAATAGCTCTGTTGCAGAAGACCCATCCTCTGTATTTTTCTTCTGTTGGGCATTCCTCCTCCTAGTCATTTGTTGAGAGATGACTGAATGGATATAGCTGGATGTATCAACCATGGTACAGTCAAGGCGCACCCTGGAGCACTTCTGAGCAATCAGGGTTCCCCACCCAAATGAGAGAAAAAAGAAAAGAAAAAGAAAAAATAAAAGATAGAGGGAGAGACAGGAAAAAAAAAGGGAAGATAAAAGAGAAGGTTAAGCCCAAATGGGCCCCCCAAGGTAAGATTGATGAAGTATACAAACAAAAACAGACAAACAAAAAGTATATAAGAGAAATATATATATATAAAGGAAGAACCTGGTCAAAAAGAACCCCAAGTATAAGATTTATATACTATCAGGACAAACACAAAAACACAGAAACGCTGGAGGAAGAAAAAGATGGGAGAGTGGTTATAAATTCTCAGTGTGGGTGAGGAAGGTTGTTTTGATTCTTCCTGGATGTATCTTGATATCTTTGTTAAAGGACTCAACTTTCCTAAGATAAAGGGGGGTTAAAAATTGGTTTACCTATAGGGTAGCATTGATTGGAGAAAGGGATTACCTTGATGTTTAACTCTATATGAATATTAGAAAATAAAAATAAAAAAGTAATAAACTAGACCAAACTAAACTAAAATTTAGAAAAAAAATTAAAAAAATAGAAATGCAAAAGAAAAACACAGGTGTATGTATCAAAAAGTTCAGGTTAGAAGGTTATTATGGAATTTGATGTACTGCACATCTCATTGTGATGGTAAATAGGTTAAAAAATTATCTATATTAAAAAAATGAACCAGAATAGTGGGAATGAGTTAAAAATAAAAGTTGTCCTATGAAGTGTGGTGATTGTTCTCTTGTAGACTTTTTTTTTTCTTTTTCTTTCCTGGTTGGTTTTCTGGGGGAGGGGCCTGCCATGTGGGTTTTCAGTCAGTGATGTTCCCTGAGTTAAGTCCTCTGCCCCCCTCAAGGGGTTGGGCTCTGAGGAAACCGGTTTTTTTTAGGCTTTTGTTCTCTGGAGGCTTTTATGTTTGTTCACTTTTTTTTTTTCCCTCTCGCCTTGACTGCTTTTGATGGTTTTCATAGGTTTAGAGGAAAGCAAACTGCACCCTGACCTCCCTCTCAGAGAGAAGCCTCAGCCTGGTCCCCTGTGGGTGCTGCAGAGCCCATATAAATTCCCGCTTGGCCACTGGCAGAGTAGATTCTGAGTCACCGTCCCTGGGGACACAGGATCTTCTGATTATACCCAAAGCCACCGCAGGCTGTCTGGGCTGCTCTAGGACCGCCAGAGAGGTTCCAAGCAGCGACTGCACACTGAGATTTTCCCGCTGGCCCCCGCTGGGAGTGCCTGGTCTTTCTGGGTCTAAGAGCAAGAGCACCGGGCTTGTGTGCACCTCTCTCAGGGGAGGCTGTGGGTCTCACGCACCTGTCAGGCTCTGGTAGCAGGGTTCAGGTCCAAGAGCACCACGCTGGGCCTTTGCATACCTCTCTCAGGGGAGGGTTTGGGGCTTGCATGCGTCTCAGGCTTTGTAGCATGGCTCGGTGTTCTGGCGTCTGGCGAGGCTCCCAGCCCCTCACAGGAGCTGGACCCCATGTGTTCTGGGGCACGCTGGCAGCTCAGGGACCAAGACCTTGTTTCTCTGCTGCTCTCTGGCTCAGCACCATGGGAGGCTGTCCTGGGTCCAGGGACTTAAGCCCCTGTCCCTAGCAGCCCCAATTCCCACAATTTCCCCTCTCACAATCCTTTGATCTTTCTGAGTGCTTTCAACCAGTCTCCAAGTTAATGCTGGTCCCCAGATGCAGGGCATTCTCGTATTAGGGGTATTACTTTTCAGTCGGTCGCCTCTGGTGGCTCCCTCCCCCTTTTGTTTACCTTCTGATATCAGTCCGACGTTTCCACTCGGCTTTACCTGCCCACTGGAGTCTTCTGCCCCTAAGGAGATCCAGATGTGTATAATTCTGATCTCAGGCTGATTTCATGGGTGATCAGAATTCTTTGATAGGTAATCAGCTCGCTTTAGGGTACAGGTTGAAATGGCGCCTCCTCCTACTTCCCAGCCATCTTGTCTCCCTTCAGAGAAATTTATTTTTTAAAATATATATATGTATAATAATTTGATGGTGGATGGAGGAGGCTGGTTAATCAGAAGTTTGGAAGAGTGGTTATTTTATTGTATTTACTGGACAAAAAACTTATTTTGAATAATAAAGAGAAGAACAAAATAGGGAAGAAAATAAGGTAAAATAAATAAAACATTTGAGTAATCTATACCATCATCATGTAATACATCTTATATACTTATTACCTCATCACATCCATGCTCACAATGATAGAGATAAATATTTTTATTACTCTAAGGAGGCCCTAGCTGAGAAAAATTAAGCAACTTGCCTAAGGTCAAATAGCTGAATGGCAGAGTAGGGAATCAGATTGGTTCTCTCAATGGCAGAGATTAAAGGACTAAAGGTAACACAATAAATCTAAAAATGGAAAGTGAGCCCAAGTCTTATATATATTTAATTTATTGATGGAGAGAAATTAATGGTATCTTTCTGAATGCTTTTAGATGGGAGACCTGCTATTACATTGATCAAACTGCAAAAGTTTTAAGAATGGATTTTTTTTTTCCTACAGAATCTCTAAACTTTTTTTTTTTGAGCATAGTAGACACATAGTGTTATATTAATTTCAGGTGTACAACTTAGTGATTTGACAAGTCTATACATCAGCTATGTCCACCATTAATTAGTGTAGCTCTAATCTTACTCTACTTTCCTTAACTAGAGAAGCAGAAAGCCAGAAGCATACATTTGTGCCCATGAAATCTTTCTGCATGCAATCATTCTTTATAACTGATAGGTAACTGCTTAGCTAATAGTTAGTGATTAGTCCAGTATATAAGATCTAAGTGAAATTATGCATCATCTTCTGATGAGAAAGTATAAGTAGTCCATTTGTAAGTTGACTTTTTTGAACTTGGAATATATTTTGCCCGTTTATCAGTATTATGTATACTATTTGGCTTCCTCAGTTAGTCCACAAAAACCCACTGAATCCTTAATAGAAGTTAAAAGTCACAGAGCATTTTATTAGGAGTAATCTTCCTAACTTAAACTGCATTTAGATGTCCTTCTCCCCAGTCTTGTGTGCAAAGTATCCCTAAGGTAGAGGCAGAAAATGCAGATGCTTACAGGAGGGGACAAAAAGTAATTCGTGAAAGGGCTCAGTAGGGTGGGCCTGCCATGAAATAGAGAACATAAGCTTAGTCTAAAGTGTTCATTTTTACTCATCTTCAGTCAATTATTGTTCTTCATGAATTCAGAACCTGTTTTGTCAGACATTACAATTTCTCAAAAGAACACAGATATATAGATTTTAATGTAAATATCTGTTGGTTTCTAAGTATAGACAGCTAAATCAGTCTAAAACAAAATAATGTAGGGGTGCCTGGGTGGCTCAGTCAGTTAAGTGTCTGACTCTTGATTTTGACTCAGGTCATGGACTCATGGTTTTGAAATTGAGCCTAGCATCGGGCTCTGTGCTCAGTGTGGAGTCTGCCTCAGTTTCTCTCTCCCTCTCCTTCCCATTCACACTCTCTCTCTCTCAAATAAATAAATAAAAATCTTTAATAAAATAAAATAAAATAAAACTGCAACCCTATCATTTGTGGCAGTACATAATGCCACAACCCACTAGTTTTGCAATCTCTGCTCTAAGGTCAAGCTTAAGCAAGATGGATGTTTTTAAGTGATGTGTATTATATCTGAAGAATGTCTTATTAGTAATAATCAGATATTACTGTTACGTGGTAAAACTCAGGAAGGTAACTTGATTAGGGGTAGTGGGTTCTTTCTGCTTGGTTAACCTTGAAATAGGTGGTGAATTGAAAAGAGTTAAGAGCATAGTGAGGATTAGCTATTTCCTCCTATCTCCTCTGCTGGTTAGGAATAGGGATCTTGCCAAAGGATCATCCAAATATATGTTAGACCCAGTGAAAGCTATAGCTTTGTATATCCAGAAAATCATTTTCCTTAAAAAAAAAAAAAAAAAAAAAAAAAGACAATATGTTCTGCAAGATGGATAAAGAAATGCTCCCATTACCAAAAAATAATATCTAATTTATTCTGCATTCCATTGATGGCTTTGTCTGAAGTATAGGCGGCATGAAAAAAAGCCTTATTTTTTTTTCTAAATCACTCTGACATTTTTGTGATATTTTATACATGGAGTTCCAAAAAAACACCAGAATCCTTAGAGCGTTTGACTTTTGTGCTTTGAATCTGCCTAGTAAATGACTACTACAGATTATCTTTTCCTTTCCCCATCTTCCTTTGACTTAACTTTCCTTCTCACTTTTTCATTCCAGCTGTTGGTATAGTCAACTTATTTCTCATTTTGTCAAAGAATAATATCTAAAGTGGTTTTAGTTTTCCTTTGCTAGCAACATGATGTCCAAAGAGTTTGTATTATATTTGCAAAAAGTCATATATTCTTCAAATAAGTATTTTTACTGGCACAAAAATACACACATAGATCGATGGAACAGAATAGAAAACCCAGAAATGAGCCCACAGCTATGATGTCAATTAATATTCAATAAAAAAAGAATATCCAATGGGAGAAAGTCCCTTCAACAAATAGTGTTAGGAAAACTGGACAGCAACATGCAAAAGAATGAAACTGAACTACTTTCTTATACCATACACAAAAACAAATTCAAAATGGATAAAAGACTTAAATGTGAGACCTGAAACCATAAAAATCCTAGAGGAGAACAAAGGTAGTAACCTCTTTGGCATTGGCCCTGGCAACTTCTTTCTAGATATGGCTCCAGAGGCAAGGGAAACAAAAACAAAAATAAACTATTGGGACTTGACCAAAATAAAAAAAAAAAACAAACTTCTGCACAGGAAAGGGAACAATTAATAAAACTGAAAGATAGTCTACAGAATGGGAGAAGATATTTGCAAATGACATATCTGAGAAAAGGTTAGTATCCAAAATATGTAAAGAACTTATAAAATGCAATACCTAGAAAACAAATAATGTAATTAAAAATGTGCAGAAGATATGAATAGACATTTCTCCAGAGTAAACATGTAGATGGCCAACAGACATGTGAAAAATGCTCACCATCACTTATGATCAGGGAAATGCAAATCAAAACTACAATGCAATATCTCCTCACACCTGTCAGAATAGCTAAAATCAACAATAGAAGAAACATGAGCTGGTGAGGATATGGAGAAAGGGGAACCCTCTTTCAGAGAATGCAAACTGGTGTAGCCACTCTGGAAAACAGTATGGAGGTTCCTTAAAAAGTTAAAAATAAAATTAGAACTACCCATTGATTTAACAGTTGCACCAGTAGATATTTACCCAAAGAATACAAAAATACTAATTCAAAGGGATACATGTACTCCAATGTTTATAGCAGCATTATCTACAATAGTCAAATTATAGAAACAGCCCAAGTGTCCATTGATGAATGAATAAAGAAGATGTGGTATTATGTATTTGTGTGTGTGTGTGTGTGTGACATATAATGGAATATTATTCAGCTTTAAAAACAAATAAAATCTTGCCATTTGCAAATGGCATGGATGGAGCTAAATAGTATTTTGCTAAGCAAAATGGGTCAGTCAGAGAAAGAAAAATACCATATAATTTTACTTATATGTGGAATTAAAAAAAAAAAAAAGGAAGGAAAGGGGGAAAAAAAGGAGAGGAACAAACTCCTAACTATAGCGAACAAACTGTTGGTTACCAGAGAGGAGGTGGGTTGGGGGATGGGTAAAATAGGAGATGGGGATTAAGGAGTGCACCTGGTGAGATGAGCACCAGGTAGTTTATGGAAATGTTGAATCTCTAGTTGTGCACCTGAAATTAATACTACACTGTATGTTAGCCAACTGGGATTTAAATAAAAACTTAAAAAATATATATATAAAACAGGAGCTGTGCTGGGTTCTGGGGATTTAATCACAGGCAGAGAAGGGATAGACTCTGCCCACTGGAACTTGGTACCTAAAAGAATATAAAGAAAAATAAACATGATAAGTGATGTTGTGTGGAGGAACTACAGGGGCCTATGGGAGCATATATAGTGACTGAGTTAGTTTAGGAAAAGATTACAATTTTGAGGAATTGCCTTCTAAGCTGTAAACTAAAGATGATTTTTGGTTTGAAAGTTGAATTAAGCAAAGGAGATGGAGAAAGGAATATTTTAGAGATAAAAAGACTAGTACATTTAAGACCCAGAAACAAAAAGTCCAGATTACTTACATGGCACAGGTGAGTATATGGTGCATATGTGTTTTAACCTTATATGAAATTGTCAAATTGTTTTCCAGAATGGTTAGACTACTTGGCATCCCCAACAACAATTCATGAGACTTCTAGTGGCTACATATTCTTGTTAGTGCTTGGTATTTTCAATTTTTTTGTCCTTTGTTTTTGCCATTCTAATATGTATGCATTATTGTCTTATCATACCTTTAATTTGCATTTTCCTAATTATTAATGATGTTGAATACCTTTGTTTGGTATTATTGAGATATAATTAACATGTTATACAATTAACCCACATTTTAATGATTTTTAGAAGGTTCACAAATTTGTGCCATCACAATGAATTTTTAAACTTTTCCATTTTCTCCAAATTAGACAATTACTAATATACTTTCTGTCTCTACAGATTTGCCTATTCTGAATATTAGATAGAGATGGAAGCATACAGTATGTGGAATTTGTGACTGGCTTCTTTAACTTAGCATGATGTATTCAAGGTTTATTCACATGTAGCATGTATCAGTACTTCATTCTTTTTTATGGGCAATTCTGTTGTGTGAATATACAACATTTTATTTATACATTTATATGTTAATGGACATTTGAGTTGTTTTTGTTTTTTGGCTATTATGAATAATTCTGATGAACATTTTAATATAAGTTTTTGTGTAGGAATATGTTTTTATTTTTCTTGGGTATATACCTGATAGTGAAATTTCTGGATCATAACATAACTCTATGTTAAGCACTGGAGGAACTACCTGACCGTTTTCTGGTGGCATCAGGTGTGTGCCATTTTATCTCCTCACCACCAGTGTATGAAGGTTTCAATTCTCATCCTTGCCAACATTTGTTATTGTTTGCCTTTGATTACATCTAGTAGGTATGCAGTAGTATCTCATTGTGGCTTTGGTTTGCATTTTTTTTTATAGCTAATTATGTTTAACAGTATTTTATGAGCTTATTGCCCACTTTTATATCTTTTTTGGAGGAACTATTTATTTAGATCCTTTGCCCATTAAAAAATAGTATTTGTTCTTTTTCTTATTGGGGTGTAAGATGTAATAGTTCTTTATATATTCTAGAAACAAGTTTCTTATCAGATATATGATTTAGAAAATTTTATCCCTTTCTGTAGGTTTTCTTCTCAGTTTCATGATGATACCATTTGAAGCACATTTTAAATTTTGATGAAGTGCTTTTTTTCTATTTTTTACTTTGGTTTTGTATTTACAAAACTATTGCCTAATCAAAGGTTATAAAGATTCACTTGGATGTTTTCTTCTAAAATTTTTATACTTTTAGCTTTTACATTTAGGTATTTGATCAACTTTTAATTAGTTTTTGTATCTGGTGTTAGGCAAGAGTCCAATTTCATTCTTTTGTATGTGGATATTCATTACTCTTAGCACCATTTGTTGAGAAAACTACTATTTTCCAGTTGAATTGCTGTAATAAGTTGACTATGAATATGAGGGGTAATTTCTAGATTTCGTTTTATTCTGTTGATCTATGCCAGTTCTTACATCAGTACCATTCTGTCTTGGTTACTATAGCTTTGTAGTAAGTTTTAAAAAAAGAAAGTGTGAGGGGCGCATGGGTGGCTCAGTGGGTTAAAGCCTCTGCCTTCTGCTCAGGTCATGATCCCAGGGTCCTGGGATTGAGCCCCTGATCAGGCTCTCTGCTCAGCAGGGGGCCTGCTTCCTCCTCTCTCTGTCTCTGCCTGCCTCTCTGCCTACTTGTGATCCCTGTCTGTCAAGTAAATAAATAAAATCTTAAAAAAAAAAAAGTGTGAGTCCTCCAACTTCATCTTTTTCAAGATAATCCTGGCTATTATGAGGCCCTTAAATTTTCAAATAATTTTAAGTATATCATTTTTGGAAAACACACACACACACACAGACTCACATGCATCTGGGAGTTTGATAGGGATTGGGTTGAATCTGTATATCAGTTTGGAGAGTACTGCCACCTTTACAATATTAAATTTTTCAATCCATGAACATGAAATATCTTCCCATTTATTTAGATCTGCTTTAATTTCTTTCAACAACATTTTGTGGTTTTCAGTGTATAAGTTTGCACATCTTTTGTTATTTATATTCCTAAAATTTTACTATTTTATATTGATACTTTTGTAAGTGGTATTGTTTCTCAATTTCATTTTTAGATTCTTCTGTGTTGTATACTGAAGAGAGTTTTTCTTGTATATTGATCTCATATCTTGCAACCTTGCTGAACTTATTTATTAGTTCTAATTGTGTGTGTGTGTGTGTGTGTTCCATAATGTGTGTTATATACAAGATAATATCATCTGAGAATATAATTATACTTCTTCATTTCTAATTTGGGTGTTTTAGTTTTATTTTCATCCTAATTCCCTGAGGATAATTTTTTAGGCTTTTTTCAATCTGTATATTTTCTTTGGTAAAGTATCTGTTCAAAAATTTCACTTGTTTTTTGTAATTGTGTTGCTTATTTTTTGTTTTTTAAAAGTTATTTATATATTTTGAATACAAGTCCTTTGTTGTGTATCTGATTCACATATATTTTTTGTATATCTGTGACTTGGCTTTCTAAAATTTTCATAGTATCTTGTTCAGCATAGAATTTTTATATTTTGATGGAGTCAAATTTATCAGTATTACCATATATGGATTGTGCTTTTGTGTTTTATATAAGAAACTTTTGTCTAGGGCATTTGGGTGCCTTAGTCAGTTAAGTGTCTGTCTTTGGCTCAGGTCATGATCCCAGGGTCCTAGGATCGAGCCCCACATTGGGCTACTGCTCAGCAGGGAGTCTGCTCATTCTCTCTCTCTCCCTCAAATAAGTAAATTAAAAAAAAAAAAAAAGTAAACAAAAAGAAACCTTTATCTAACCCAAGATTATAAACATTTCTCCTATATTTTCTTCTACATATATTATCCAATTGGGTTTTGATTCTATTTTGAGTTAATTTTTGTGTATGCTACAGGTAGGTATAAAGGTTTTCTTATTTTTTTGGTTTATATATTTATTTCATATGGATATCCAATTGTTTCAGCATCATCTTTTGAAAAGAATATAATTTCTCCATGAATCATGTTTTCACCTTTGCTAAGTATCAGCTGACCCATATCTATAGATATGGGTATATCTCTCATCTGGTCTATTTTATTATTCGACGTGTCTTCCTTTCACCAATTCCACATTGCCTTTAAAACTGTAGATTTAGGGGGTGCCTGGGTGGCTCAGTGGGTTGGGGCCTCTGCTTTCGGCTCGGGTCATAGTCCTGGGGTCCTGGGATCAAGCCCCACATCAGGCTCTCTGCTCAGTGCAGAGCCTGCTTCCCTTCCTCTCTCTCTGCCTGCCTCTCTGCCTACTTGTGATCTCTGTCTGTCAGATAAATAAATAAAATCTAAACAACAACAACAACAACAAAATCTTGTGGCTTCATAGTAAGCCTTGAAACCAGATGTTGTGAATCCGCTGACGTTGTTCTTTTGAAAAACTTTTTATTATTCTATTTTCCTTGTCTTTTTGTATAGATCTTTGTACGAGCCCTTCAATACCTATAAAACTATTTCAGGCAATAAGATTGGAATTGCATTTAATCTCTAGATCAATATACAAATTGATGTTGTAATAATACTGATTTCTCTCATTCATGAATGTGGTATATTTCTCCAGTTATTTCAGCTAACTTTGATTTTTTTCATAAATGTTTTATAGTTATCACCCTCAATTTTAATTGTTAAATATAAAAATAAGAATAGTTTTAACCTATTTCTTGTACTAACCTAGTTCCTTGTATGATTTTCTACTTATTTTGTTAGTTTATAGGGTTTTTATTGTATATGTGTGGGACACCCTTAAAAGAAATTCAGAAAACTTGCCCATTAATTAGTGGCTGTGATTTGGAGACTAACTTGAGTAAAAAGTTTGATACTTCTCTTAATACTAAAACAAGAATTTTAGAAGGCAATAGAGATTAGTGTCGTCTAGCATAGAGTCAGACAAACAAAATCTGTCTTCAATACCATGTGAACATGAGCAACTTATTTAGTCTCTCTAGGCTTCTAAACTCCCATTAGAGCAATGGAGATGACAGCATACTTTTATGTATAAAGATTTTGTGAGAATTCAATGAAGTTTCAGGTAAATCCTATATGACAAACCCACAGTGGTGAAACACTAAAATCTTTTCCTCTAAGATAAGGAAAAAGATAAAAATGCCCAACCTCACCATCTCAACATAGTACTGTAAGTCCAGCCAGAGCAATTAGGCAAGAAAAAGAAATAAAAAGCATCTGAGTTGGACAGCAAGAAATAAAATAGTCTCTATTTGGAGATGTTATGATATTATACATAGAAAATCTTAAAGGCATTTTGTGCTTATGGATTGGCAGAAATTGATATTTTTAAAATATCCATGTTATCCAAAATAATCTATAGATTTGATTCCATCTCTATTAAAATTCTATCAATGGCATTTTTCACAGAAACAGACAAAACAAACCTAAAATTTGTGTGAAGCTACAAAAGATCTTGAATAGTCAAAGCAATATCAATGAAGAACGGAACTAAAGGCATTTCACTTCCTGATTTCAAACTGTAGTACAAAGCTACAGTAATGAAAACAATATGGTACTGAGATGAAAAGATATATATATATATGTGTGTGTGTCAATGGAATGGAATAGAGAACCCACAAATAAATCCACACACATGTATGGTCAATAAACTTAAAAGAGCCAAGAATATACAATGGGGAAACAGTCTCTCAAAAAAAAAAATGGTGTTAGGAAAACTGGAGAACCACATGGAAAAGAATGAAACTGCACCACTATCTTATACCATGCATGCAAACCTACTCAAAATGGATTAAATATTTGAACCTAAAACCTGAAACCATAAACCTCTTAGAAGAAAATATAAGCAGTAAGCTCTTTGGCATCACTTTTGCCAATGATATTTTGGATTTGACACCGCAAGAAAAGGCAACAAAAACACAAATTAGCAAGTGGGACTACATCAAACTAAAAAGCTTCTACACAGCAAGGGAAACTGTCAACAAAATGAAAAGGCAACCTACCAAATGGGAGGAAATATTTGCAAAGTAGTCTTTCTAACAAACAGTGTTGGAACAACTGGAAATCCACATGCCAAAAAACGAATCCAGCCTTCATACCTTACAGCAATATTATCTCAGAGTGGATCATAAGCCTAAATGTAAAATACAAAACTGTAACCTCCCAGAAGATAAGAGAAAAACTAAATAACCTTGGATATGGCAATGACTTTTTAAACACAAAACCAAGTCACTATCCATGAAAGAAAGTAGATTTTATTAATAAAGAAGCTAGATTTTATTAAAATTAAAACAAACAAACAAGCAAAACAACAACAACAAAAAACCCCTTTTGCTCTGCATATGCATGGTCGAGAATAAGAAGACAAAGCACAAGCTTGGAGAAAATTATTTGCAAGAAACATAACTGATAATGGACATTTATCCTAAATAGATAGAAAAACTCCTAAAACTCAACAATAAGAAAACAAACAACCTAACTAAAGAATGGTCAAAGGAACAAAAGAGCTGAAAAGACTGCTAACTGAAACAGATATACACATGGCAGGTAAGCATTGGAAAAGATGTTCAATATCATATGTTATTAGGGAATTCCAAGTCAACAATGAGCTAACACTACACGTCTAACTAGAATGGCTAAGATCCAAAACACTGACAACACCAATGGCAAATGATATGGAGCAACAGGAACTCTCATCCAGTACTGGTGGGAATGCAAACTACAACAGTGATTTTGGAAAACAGTTTAGCAGTTTCTTATAAAACTAAATGTACTCTTAACCATATAACCTAGCAATCACATTCTTTGGTATTTACCCAAAGGACTTGGAAACTTATGTCCACAGAAAAACTTTCACTTGGATTTTATAGCAGCTTTATTCATAATTGCCCAGATTTGGAAGCAACCAAGACGCCCTGAAATAGGTAAATGCAGAAATAAATTTGTGATTCATCTAGACAATGGAATAATATTTAGCACTAAAAAGGAATGAGATACCAAACCATGAAAAGACATGGAGGAATTTTAAATGTATGTTACAAACTAAAAGAAGTCAGTTTGGCAAAGCTACATACTATATGATCCCACCTATATAATCTTGTAAATAAAGCAAAACATGGAGGCAATAAAATGATCAGTGGTTGTCAGGGGTTGGGGGAAGAGATGAATAGGCAGAACTTAAGATTTTTAGGGCAATGAAAGTACTCTGTATAATACTATGAGGACTGACGCATGTCATTATACTTTCGTCCAAATACACAGAATGTCCAAGAGTGAGCCATAATGTAAATTCTTGTTTACGTTATGATTTGCGTGACATATTATGTCAATGTAGATTCCTCAGTTGTAACAAATGTACCACTCTCATGGGGGATGTTGATAATGGGAGAGGCTATGCATTTCTGGGAGGAGGGGGGTATGGGAAATCTCTCTACCTTTCTTTCAACTTTGTTGAAGCCTAATATTGCTTTAAAAATAAAATTTATTAATTACTTTATTAATTGTCAATTATTAATTTTAAAGGTCTAATGTAAAAATGAAAATCTGGTATATAAAAAAGAAATTCCAAAATAAGTCTAATTTGAAAATGTCTTATTAGTGAACCTTTTCATTTAGCTCTGGTCAACAGTTGATTAATATTATTTCAATGTTTTTTGTATAAACACTATAGTCAGAATCTCCAGGATATTAATTAGGTAGAAACTGTAGTGCATCTGTCAACTAGTGGCATATCATAATACAAAATACACCTAAGAAAGGAACCACTAGGAGACATTTACACTCAAATTACCAGATTTATCTGATTTTGAAAATTTGACAGTTTTTTTTTTTTAAAGCAACATTGGCAAGGACCAGAGGAGAAACATTAAAGCTATAGTATTTTTTAAAAGGAAAACCGTGAAGTCAGTGAAAATGCCCATGGTTTATAAACTTGAAGACACAGAAATGGATCTGGCATTCATGTTTTCAGAACTCTGATGGATTTTAATCTCTGTATTTGGAGATACATTTAATGTATACATTTAATGAAACTGCCAAAGCCCCTTTGCATTAGATTCTCTTGGCTTATTAGATCTGCCATGAGGTGGTGCTGATACTTTTCGACGCCAGAAATGAGTTGACTAGCTCTGTGGCAAGACTGAGTACAGGAAGCACATCAGCAACATTTTTTAAAGAAATGGACTGTTGTCATCAATTCTTTAGTTTAGACATCTGGACTATTGTCAGTATAAGCATCCCAATTACCTATGAAGTAGCAAAAAAAAAAAAAAAAAAAAAACACCCCTCATTGTGTACCTAATTTTGTTATTTTTGTATTATTATAAACTTTAATTTTTTTTTTTAAAGCAAAGAAGAAGACAAGTGAGGAAAAGTGTAGGGACCACCCATGATCTATTTCTTTCTTTCTTTTTCTTTTTCTTTTTTTTTTTTTTTAAGATTTTATTTATTTATTTGACAGACAGAGATCACAAGTAGGCAGTGAGAGAGGGGGAAGCAGGCTCTCTGCTCAGCAGAGAGCCCGATGCGGGGCTCCATCCCAGGATGCTGGGATCATGACTTGACCTCAAGGCAGAGGCTTTAACCCACTGAGCCACCCAGGTGCCCCCATGATCTATTTCTATGCTTCTTTCTAAGATACCTGTCCCCCTCAGAATAGCAGAATGATCTACACTAGAGGAACTTTAAATGTATGTTACAAAGTAAAAGAAGCCAGTGTGGCAAAGCTACATACTATATGCAGCAGTATCCTTTTTTGGAGTCTTGTTTTCTAAATCTTCCAGAATATGAAAACCACATTTCCATGACAAACCACATGTCACTTCTGAATTCGTGGTCAGTCTTAGACATTTCTTCAGGGAGCTAATACAGATAAGACCTGAGTTGTGATCAGTAGATAGCTAACTGTGTAGATCAGTTTTTCATAATTCAAACTATGTTCAGAAGATTCACAGCTATAATGCTACCTGCTGAATTTAAAAAAAAAAAAAAAAAAAAAAGGACTCTAGCACTGCAGTGAGAATGTGACCTGCAGGCAGTGTTATAAGAGCTCAGTAGGTCTTAGGTCTTCCATGGTGTGAACATTACATAAATGTGATTTTAGCTACTTATTCACACGTGTGGCCATGCTTAACCACTGAGTTTTGAAGAATTTTCAGGTCATTTATTATTTTCCCAATGGTAGGAAGGATTTAACAGACTGAATATATTTTTTTCCAAAACATAGACCCCACAGGAAAAAAATAAAAACAACAAAGCTCAAGACAATAGACATTTTCTAAGCTTGTAAGCAAAACTCAAATGATATGAAAATTTTAGTTAGGTTCTTTTCCTGGCTTTGCCACTGAACTATGGAATTTTAAGTAAGTCATAGTCCACCAGCATTTTATTTCTGTTGTGTTTTCTATCTTCATCATCTTAATGAAAGGAACATTTTTTCTCTTGGATAATTCTTTGGTATTACTGACCAGAAATGCACAAAGTATGAAAACAAAAACCTCTTCTAGCAATCACAATTCCACATACACACACGGACACACTGCAGCGTATCCATTTTCAGCAGTATTTAAGAGGAAAGTATTTAAAGTTGTGGGAACAAACTTTTAATGATTGACTATTGACTATTGAGATGAAAATTGTTGTGCAGAATTTGACTTGTGAAGAGTCAAAGGAACTGTCACTCTTAACTCTTGTGTGGAGAGACATAGAAATTATTTCCTCATGTGGCCTGTGATTCCATTTCTTCAAATACAGAAGGGGAATAGTACTACCTTATAGAATATTATGAAGATAAAATTACATGGTTAACATGAAAGGGCTTTAAAAAAGGAAAAAATACTCTGCAGTTAATGCTTATAGTTATAGCGATCCTGTGTAAGTGCTTCTGTGTGCCAGACAATGTTATATGCATTATCTCTTTTAGATATTATCTGCCTAATTTTATAGAAAAGAAATGTTAAGAATGCTGAATCAGCTTATCATGTCACCCAGAAGAATGTAGAGCTGGAATGTGTGCACAGATCTGGATGGATTCTAAGTCCATGAGCTTTTTTTTTTTTTTTATGCCTTTTATAAAATAATCTTCTTAGATTCATTTGGCCTTGAAATCTGTTTTTCTAATATTACCTAATAATATGTGTTAGCATTTACTTTAAATAAAAAAAATTGACTTTATTATATCTGATTAGACAAGAGACATCCCAATAGAAAAGCCTAACAGAACTTCTAGTTTGTGTTTTTACCTTTGCAAATACAAAAATTATGGAACATGCCTAGGGCATGCAGTTAGTTGGTACAAGAGTAATTACCAAATCTGTCTATTATAAATGCTATTAATATGACTCTTAATTATATATCTTACATGGAGTAATGTTATGTATCTTTTCTTTTTAGCCAAGTCATTAGCACCTAGAATTCTGGCTCTGTGCATTATCAGATTTACCATGTATGGACATACAATAGCCATTCTTTATTTGTTCACTGAATGATTGAGTAAATATGAACACATATGGAGTACATCCTTTAGAAGCAGGCTTGCTTTTAAAGATGATGCACAGAATTATGAGTCCTTTAGATGTTCTTCTGCGTCTTAACAATATATTCTTAAGAGTAGAGTTAATGCCAGCAGATGAACATATTTTTGATATGAGTTTTACCAAGTTTATTGGTTGGCCTTGAATGGCTGCAGAATAAATCTGGACTTTTTACAGCAAGTTTTAAAATATTTAGAATCTATATTGATATTTCTGCAGATACCAAACTTGAAAGGCATAGGATGTAAAGATAATGAATAACGTGTTGCACTGTAAGGAGAGCCAGAGACCTTGCCGTAACTCGATAGTTAGGTACATGGAGATGACAACATGGTGAATGAGAGCCATAGAGCGCTGAGGGCAGAATTGACTGTGAACAGGTGACTGAGTTTGTGTCCATGCATATAAAATAATGAAGCCAGGGTCTTAAACTGTGACTGTTGGCTTTTAAAGAGCTTCTGAGTTAGTGTGGTTAAAGAACTTCGCACTTAGAATTGAAATAATATACCTCAGAGGTTGTTAAATAATTACTTGGGCTTAATGACTTCTGAAATGCTTTATTGCGGTTTATTCCTCAATATAAAGAAACCACTAGAACTCCTATAGATGTCATAAGTACATCTCAGATTCAAGAATAAACTTAAAGGAAAGTTTCATTTATTGAAACACAAAAGAGACTTAACACTCTTTTTCTCTGTGTCACTTAGTATTATTAAGTATTATTAAGTATCAAATGGTATTAGATATTTAAAACTAACCAAATATATAACAAAACCAAATTAAAAAAAATATAAATGAAAGCAAACAACTTTTTCTACTAACTTCTGAGTAGCCAATGACCCTTAGATAGTATCTAGAAAGCCAATAAGAAACAGTAGAAAGAGAACAGCACTGAGTCACAAAATACTGTGTCCCCTCCCTAAGTCTCCCACTAATTAGTTGAGTGAGCTTGACAAAGTGTTAACCATTCCATTAGATGAAGATGTGACAGCCCATTATATAAGAAGTGCTTCTAGCACTATATTCTATTACTTAATTCTGTGATCCAAAGAATGTCAAATGCAAATGACATGACTTTATTGCCTCCATGATAGACAACTTCTTAATTATTCAAAAATATAGTATACTTTACCAATTCAAAGTACTAGAAACTTGTACAAAGAAAAGATAAACCTTTCAAAACAAATTTACCTAATCCATCCTTGGTGCATCCAGATTATCTGTAAAAACCTGGTAAGTGATCCAGAGCTTCCTTTTCCAACATGGATTGAGATACTTTGAGAAAATATAGGTCGTAGAGAATGATTTTGCTTTTATGATAGCTTTTCTAGAGACAGCAGCCTACCCATTTACAATTTACTCCCTGTCCCTTTCCTCCTTTCCTTTTCCTGCTTTTCCTCCTGTCTCCTCCACTTTAGAGCTCTCATTTTCACTCTGTCTGGTTTCATTCTTTCTATATAATTTTCTCTTTTATCAATAATTAGAAGCACCTTGTGCCAGCATTTCACACTCCAACTGAATGTATTACGGTTTTCCTTACAGTAGAAATATAATTCGTATCTTTTTGAAAATACTTTCTAGTGTCTCTCCAGAATGGCTTTAGAATATCCTATCTCAGCTTAAGCACAAAATGTCTTCTTTTACAGAAAGAATTTACGAAACCTCTTAATGGGGGCTAATTTACATATCATCAAAATTTATGTACAAGTAAAAAGACATGTCTTGATGACTTTTTAGATTGTCTTTGTAGAGGTCTATCCTCTTTCGGGATCTTATTTCCTAATCTTAGGGGTCCGTCCTCTTTAGAGATTAGCAGCAACTCTATATTTAAACAGATAACATGATACTTACACGTATTTCAGATATCTGAGGCAATCTCATGACCTAGGCTTATTCTCGAAGTACCCGTATCTTATTTAACCAATATAACCATCAAGTGGGGAAATTTTTGGTTGAATCAGGATTTTTGGCACTTCTGTGATCATACTGTATACATAAATGCAACCTTGGCTTTTGGTTAGACCATCCTGGAACTTATGTCCTATAATTTAATTTTATTCCTCATTTCATATCAGTGGAAATTGGTTGATTTGGTCTTTGATGTTGTGTTCCAGATTCATGAGTAAATGGTAGAAAACTAGAAGTGGGGGATGTGTATAAGACACAAGACTAATAATTAAGCAGAATAATAAAACAGGGAAGAATAACATATTAAAATAGTCCATATAGATATACTTACTCATGAGCAGGTAAAAATAACAACAACAACAAAAACACCCCAAAAGAGAACCCTTTATCTTGCTCATTGGATATCTTCTTTATGTATAAGGGAATCTTGGTAAACATGCAGTATAACCAGAGGCCACACAAACATTTTTTTTTTTAATGAATTTTTTTTTAAAGATTTTATTTATTTAACAGAGAGAGATCACAAGTAGGCAGAGAGACAGGCAGAAAGAGAGGAGGAAGCAGGCTCCCTGCTGAGCAGAGAGCCCGATGCCTATGCGGGGCTTGATCCCGAGCTGAAGGCAGAGGCTTTAACCCACTGAGCCACCCAGGTGCCCCCACACAAACATTTATCCATATTGCTATAGAGTAGGAAATTATGCATGAGTAGTGAATTGTATTGGATTATTCTGACAGCCTCTTCCAGCTCTAAAAATCGGAATTTGTGTATTCCCAGCCCTTAGTTTACATGACGATTGTAAGTAGGAATCATCTTTTTTGATCCCACACTCTATAAGCACCTCAGTGAGGTCTCCCCTCACTTTTTCTGGTATCATTTTTCCCCCCAGGGTACTCTCAAAGTACTTCATTAATGTCTTGTATTTTGACTTACTTGCCCTCTGTACACCCATAGCTTTGTTTTTCCCTGGTCTTGGAAATTTGCTACTAGAGTGCTCTCCCTTCTACGTAATTAGTCCCCATCACAACCTTCAACAAGCCCTCTTTACTTTCCCGTTCCAGTACCAGAAACCTTCCCTTATCTATATCAGAAGGCATTGCTTTCATTTTCTGTCTCTCTTACAGCATCATTTAATAAACCTTTTTTTAATCTCACATGATAGCAGTGGTCTCCAAACTTTAACAAGCATTAAGAATCACCTAGGTTTTTTTAAAAGAGTTTGTTTGAAGGGCTTGTTTAAACACAGATTATGGTTCACTCAGTAGGACTAGGTCCATGAATTGACATTTCTAACAAGCCCAGAAATGATGCTTATGATGCTCACAGATCACACTTTGAAAATGACAATACAGTCTAAGAGTAGGAGTTTAGCTTCTCAAAGTTCAGGACAAGATTGTTTTTCATCTTTATATTCCCCAGAGTTCCTTGTTTTTAGGAAATGTTTTATGAATAAAGGGCCAAAGTCAAGTGGAATTTAATCATGCTTATTTTCTAGCTCATGAAACCCCCATGGTGATAATTTCATAAAAATTAAAAAAAAAAAGAGGCAATTCAACTGCAAAAGGAGCTTCTGTCTATTCTGTTTATGAGAACAACACATTTGGCCAAAAAATGTCCTTTTTCACACAGAGGAAAACAAACTGCAGAAGGCAAAACAGAAATGAACAGAACACATTTATATTCCATGTAAAGAGAACTACCATGTTCTGGAAAATCCAAATTTGTTAATTCTTAATAGAATTAGAAGAAAAAACAAGAATGATTCAATGTATAAAAGAAAAATAATTTGACAAAATTGAATATTATAATGTAATCACATAAAGGTAATCTGGAACTCTTTCTCTTTGGAATTAAAGCATGCAATCTTCCAAACCTAACGAGCATATACCCCCCTGAACCTCACAGATGTTGTGCCAGTGTGGTATCTATCTCTGAATTTGTTCAGTATTGCACTTTCACTTAGAAGCTGTTCTCACAACAACCTCAACTCTAATTTTTTTTAGTTTATTAAAGTGCATGGTGGTTTTTTGTTTCCGTTCCTTTCTCCCTCTCTCCCTTCCTTCCTTTCTTCTTTCCTTCCTTCCTTCCTCATATCCTTCCTTCCTTCCTTGGTGTTCTTATTGATTGAATAAAGTCTTGCCATGCCTTGCTACACTTAAAGAAGTAGAATGTGCAAGACATGGATAGGTCTGAAATAGTAACATCATTTTTTTTTTTTTTAATAAAGTGACTAGTTTGGGGCGCCTGGGTGGCTCAGTGGATTAAGCCGCTGCCTTCGGCTCAGGTCATGATCTCGGGGTCCTGGGATCGAGTCCCGCATCGGGCTCTCTGCTCAGCAGGGAGCCTGCTTCCCTCTCTCTCTCTCTGCCTGCCTCTCTGTCTACTGTGATCTCTCTCTGTCAAATAAATAAATAAAATCTTGAAAAAAAAATAAATAAAGTGACTAGTTTATTTTTTCCAACAACCCAAAGCAACAGATAGAAATAGAGACACAGTAATCCACAATTCTGCTCGCAAGACTTGAATTCCCAAATCATCAGAATCTGGCCAAACTAGAGGAAGCTGCCCTTTCTACTCAGTTTCCATGTTGTCTTGGAAATGCTTAGTTTGGTTTCAAAAAAGTTTGTTCATGTTTTAACACAGTCAAAAGTTAGAACTTTTCCTTGTGTCTTTCTTTAACAACTTTCTCATATCTGTATAATATTATGTTAATATTTAATTAATTAATTTATTTATCCCTTGCAACCCTCCCCACCCTGGCTTAATTTTATCTTTGCATTAGGAATTTTTAATCTTGTTCCCTCAGTGAAACCGTTTCCTTTACAGAATTCTGGCCCAGAGTAGATTTGCAAATTAAAGTCTTAAAATATTTTGAGGGTACTAGGAGAGAATAAAACACAGCATTTTGTTTCCACCTTGCCCCTTTATAACTATAACTATATTTGTGATTTTTGAAATGAATTTAATAATAATAATAATGAAATTTTTAAATAAAATAAATAAAAGTATATATTTTAACTAAATTACTAGCTGTGAGTGCTCACCTTTCCTTTCTTGCCAATGGAAAGGTGAAAATATACACACTGATGTAAAGTTGAAAAAAAAATGGTTTTCAATCTCTATATTACCTATGAAAATATATCCACTGATGTGAAGATGAAAAAAAATGTTTTTCAATATTTTATTGGCTATTTCCATGGAGGAATTGTGCTAGTGATTCTTAAATATTGTTTCAGAGTAGCAGTATCAGCATCAGAATCACCCGGGACTTGTTAGAAATGCAAATTATCATACCCCACCTTATGCCTATTAAATAAGATGCTCTGGCCGTGTGACAGCAATCAGTTTTGTTTAGTTTTATAATTATTATTTTTTACAAGCACTTGTGGTGGTTCTGATGCATACTAAAGTTTTCACTGCTCCATATACAGTAGAGATGGAATGGATTGAGAATTGTTTAAGTGATTAGTGGACAACTGATTAGACATCTGAAGTAATATGGCTCAGTCGGAAGCAAGTAGGAGGTGTCTTCCATTCATTCCTACTCTGGATCTTTTATTATTTATTTTTTTAAAGATTTTGTTTATTTATTTGACAGAGAGATTGAGAATATGCAGGGGGAGCCTCACAGGGAGAGGGAGAAGCTGGTTCATCACTGAGCAGGGAGCCCATCATGGGGCTCTATCTCAGGACCCTAGGATCATGATCTGAGCTGAAGGCAAAGATATAACTGACTGAGCCACCCAGGTGCCCCTGGTTCCTTTATACAGAGAATTATAGTTTGTTTCTATCCAGAGAGGTCACCCACATCTAAGGATGACTGAGATAACTGAAATAGTTTCCTATCCTGCTCCACATCCCCAACCTCAATCAGTATCTTGCCTTCTTTATTCATTCTGGAGACTGCAACTTCCACAATGCAACATGGCCACAGTTGAAATGGATTGCAAATTATATTTAAGTATTTGTCAGTTGATTTTTGTGTGTGATGTAAGATACCATTGCATTCTTTTACATGTGGGTATTTTATTTTCCCAATACCATTCACTGAAGACATTATCTCTTTTCCATTGTATATTCTTTGCATACTTGTCAAATATTAGACAACTGTATATGGTTGGATTTATTTCTGGACTCTCTATTCTTTTCCATTGGTCCATGCATCTGCTTTTATATAAGTACCATACTGTTTTGATTACTATAGCTTTGTAAAATAATTAGAAATCAGGAAGCCTTTTACTCTATTCTTCTTTCCCAAGATTGCTTTGGCAATCTTGGAACCACAAAATGTTCCATACAAATTTTGGAATTGCTTTTTTTTCATTTCTGTGAAAAACGCCATTAAGATTTCGATAAGAATTATATTGACTTTGCAAATTGATTTGGGTAGTATGGGCATTTTAATATTAATTTTTCTCAATCCATGAATGTGTGGTGTCTTTCCATTTATTTCTGTCTTCTTCAATTTCTTTCATCAATGTTTTGTAGTTTTCAGGTGTACAGATCTTTCATCTCCTTGGTTAAATTTATTTCTAAGTGTTTTACTCCCTTAGATGATATCCCGAATGGAGTTGTTTTATGGATTGATTTCCTTTTCAGGTAAATTATTGTTGATACAAAGAAACAAGTGTTTTGTGTATGTTAATTTTATATCTTGCAACTTCATTGAATTCACTTATTAGTTCTAGCAGTTTTTTTGTGTGTGTCTTTAGGGCTTCTTAGATATAGGAATTTGTAATTTTCAAACAAATATAATTTAAACTTTCCTTTCTGATTTAGATGCCTTTGATTTCTTTTTTTTCCCCTCTCCTTGTTCTTTTTACTTTTATTTTAATATTATTATTATTATTATTATCATTATTATTATTATTATTTGGCCTGATTGCTTTTGCTCTAGTACTTCCAGTACTGTGTTGAATAGAAGTGGGCAGAGTAAGCATTCTTGCCTTGTACAGATCTTGGAAGAAAAGCTTCAGTTTTCCCCATTGATTATGATGTTAACTGTGGGCTTTTCATAGATGGCCTTTATTATGCTAGAGAAATGCTTTTTATTTCTAAGGTTTGGTAGGTTGTACTTTCATTTGCATTTATTTTGAGATATTTTCAAAATCCTCTTTTGATTTATTCTTTGACTCACTGGTTTTTCAAAAGTATTCTTTCCTGTTATTGATTTCTAGTTTTATTCCATTGTTACTAAAGAAGATACAATCTTCTTAAATTTGTTAAGATTTGTTTTATGACCCAATACGTGATCTTTCCTGTGGAGAGATCACGTTAAACAGGACAATGTTTTTTGTGTGCTTGAAAGGAATGTATAGTCCCCCACTGTTGGATAAAAATGTTTTATATATGTTTGTGAGGCCCTGAAACTGTAAAACTCCTAGAAGAAAACATGGGTAAAAATTCTTGGCATTGGCCCTGGCAATGACTATTTGGATACAATACAAAAGCTCAGGCAACAAAAGAAAAAGAAAGAGAAAAAGAAAAAACAATTTTAAGTAGATCAAGCTTTTCTTTGGACAGAAAAGAAATGATTGACAAAATGAAAAGGTAACCCTAGGAACTGGAAGAAAATATTTGCAAACCATCTATGCAATAGGGGACTAAAATGCAAAATACATAAGGAATTCATACAACTCAATAACAAAAAACAAACAATCCAATTAAAAATAAGAAAGGAAAGGGATTTGAATAGTCATTTTTCCAAAGACATGGAAATGGTCAACATAATATATGAAGAAGTATTCAACATCACCAGTCATCAGGGGAAAGCAAATCAAAACCACGATGAGATATTACTCACATTTCTTAGGATGGCTACTATCAAAAAGCTAAATGATAACAGATGTTGTTGAGGTTATAGAGAAAAGAGAGCCATTGTACATTGTTGGTGGAGATGCCAGTTGGCAGAGACATTATGGGAGAGAGTTAAAATTCCTCAAAAAGTTAGGATAAAATTACCATATAAACCAGCAATCCCACTTCTGGGTGTATACCCATGGGAAATGAAATCACCTCAAATTGATGTCTGAGCTTCCATGTTCATTTCAGTATTATTCACAATATACCAGAAAACAAGTATCAAACAGCTGAATGGATAAAGAAATTGTAATACACACACACATACACACAATGGACTATATTATTCAGCCTTAAAAGAAGAAGTCCTGTCATTTGCAACAACATAGGTAAACCTGGAGAACATTATACTAAGTGAAAAAGCCAAGCACAGGAAAAAAAAAATCCTCACAATTTCACTTCTATGTAGACGCTAAACAAGTCAAATATATAGAAGCAGAAAGTAGAAAGGTAGTTACTAGGAACAGGGAGCTGGGGGAAATGGGGATATGTTGGTCCAAGGGCACAAAGCTGGAGTTATGTAGAATGAATAAATCTAGAAGTATAATGTAGAGCATGATGACTGTAATTAATAATACTGTATTAAATACTGAAAATGTGTTAAGGGAGCAACTATAAAGTACTTTCATCTCACACAAACACAAGGTAACAGGACAGGATGAGAGATAGTTATATTAATTAATGTGAGTATAGTAATCATTTTACTACATAAAAATCAAATCATCATGTTTTACACTTAATATAGATCATTTTTTATTAAATATAGAATAGTTTTTAAAAGAAAAGGATTGGGGAAAACATATAACAACTTAGATGAAGTACATTTTAAGAAAAGCAGTAAAATACCACTGCTGTGGGAAAAAGAAAAATCGGGATGTTTAAAATAATCCAGAAATAAATTTACCTATTTTACTAAAATGATTAGGGAAGCAGGAAAATATACAGCCTTACTTAGAGCTGAGTTCCACTGACAAGATCAGAGAGGGAATATATGGCTCTACCCAGGTAAATATTGATAGAAGTTAAAGGAAGCCTATACACCCATTTCTGTGAAACATGTTGAACTGAGGTAGAGATTTCCTCATTTAAATCAATGAAAACCAAATTAGGGTCTAAAGAAAGATCTAATAACATAAGAAGGATTTGGTGTTTTAAGATTACAAAGATTAACAATTGTTTTAGGAAGGGATTTTTTCTAGAATGTATACCCTTCACTTTCTCAGTAATAAAGAATCAGGAAATGAAATCACTGAGGAGGTGAAAGGTGATGTAAAATGGTCATTTGCTTGTAAAAAATGTGTGACAACAGATGGCAATTGAACTTATTGTGGTGATCATTTATAATGTATATAGATATTGAATCACTATGTTGTACACCTGAAGATAATGTGATATTGTATACCAGTTAACTTCAGTTATTTTTTAAAAATGGTCATTTGTAGAGATATAGGTTGTTAGCAAAAGAAACCTGGGGTAAGAGGGAATATTGGAAAATTAAAATATATGAAAATTATAAAAGTATTCATGAGAGATGGTAAAAACAGATCGCCAAAATTGTAATCCAACTGGTGACTTAGAGAACAACTTAGAAAAGCTCACTAACAATGCAGATTAATCAAAGCTATAATAGATTTTCAGGGAACAAAACAACGATGCCATTTATAGATAGTTGAGAATCAAACTCAAACAAACTGATCAAAAGGAATAATAAAATTATAATAAAGAACTGCTTTTATACTAATAGATTTTGAGTTTTTGCGGGGAGTGGCTAGCAATCCTGTACTGGAGGAAGAAAGGTGATCCAAACTTTGCTGTGAAAGAGAGAAGGCAAGTGGGTCAACACTCCAAAAGGAAGCCCCTTAGCTCTTCTTTGCGCTTGCTTTTATTGATCCTTCAGGATAATCACAAATCCTTATCAATGTTTCTCAAGCACCGGACGTGTGACAAGCAGTCACAGGAAAGATACTATATGCTAATCTGCGTGCTCTACTACACATAGCCTGAGGAATAATGCATTTTAGATCTCAAAGTTGCTGTCTGGGCTGAGAAAGCTTGGGGGAAGGCGACTCCTACAGCGTTCCAGTGGCAGAGTGGTCAGGCAGGCCTTAGCATTCCAAAGGCCTAGGCCCCTCTCTGAAAGCTTTCTTCGTCCCCAGCGACTTAGCATCGCTGATTTCATGTTCCACATTAACCCCAATAAGTTTTTAAGTTTTAAAAGGATCACTGTTTCATGGAAAGTTCCATGACTAGAAATACACTGCTAGATTTTAAAATTACAATAATAAAGACATATCCGTTAGTGTGGGAAGAGTGAGGGAAGTTACCTAAAAAGTAGAGCTATTAAGCTAATATCAAATTTTATTTGCACTATAAAAAATGCAGAAGGAATTATATGAGGTCTTACAGGAAACAAAAAAGCTGCATTTTAATAATTATACATGTAGGTTTGTTGTTATTTGTTTGTGAGGACAGTTTTTAAAATGCAAGGGTTCAAATATATCACTGATGAATCACTTTTGAATAATCCTGCTTGAAAATATCATCCAATCCAATGAAAAATGAAGAGCACTTGACAATGAAAAATTGAAGAATTCAATAACATGTGAATGTTGGTGTGAGCATAATTCCGCTTCATCATAAAGAACTAAGTCACAAGAATTTGTTGCAAAGCTAGTCATTGAATATATTGCAAATGTCTTTAAAAAATCCAAGAGAGTTAATATATGATTATTTTGATTATAAAATGATTATTATCAACATCTACAATCCTCAAATATATTTTCAACTTTGGGAATTAAAGTTGTCTAGAAATTTAAAAAAATCATATTCTTTATTTTATACTGAGTTGGGACAGAAAGATGTGTCAGTAGGCCAATATTTTAATATTTTCCTTGAATTCGCTGATCAGAGAAAATGGTTCAAGAGTGTGTTTGAAAACTTTGAAAAGTTTTATTTTTGTATCAAAGAAACTGAAAGCAAAGAATGCAGAGACAAATCCAAACTCGTCAGTCATTAATAATAAAGGGAATAGATTTATATCCCTAGTTAAACCCAAATTTTTAAATTAACTTTAAAAATCTAAATACAAATTGTCACTAGAGGTCCAATAAGTGTTAATTTCAACTGTTTATCAAAATGGTTTTAAAATATATTATAGGTCATAAAGACAACCTAAACATATTCAAAAATACAAAATTCATAAGGCTCATCTCTCTAAAATTATCACAATAATTCTGTAAATGAATAACACATTAAAAAGGGTAGAAAATTGTATTCACATATATATTTAGTATCTATTAGGTCAAATGGAAAATAAAATTGTATTTTTATACTTACAAAATTTTTAAAATGACATCAAATTTCTGGGATATTAGCAAAGTTACACTCAGTTGCACAATTCTGGCTTTTTATTACTAAACAAGAAAAATAGAATATAAGTGAAGTAGGGGTTCAACTTATTGTGATAGAAAAGATAATATAAAATTATATAAATCACTTTTCACTTGGTCACCCTGCATGATAGCATGTAATCTCAGTGGTTATAATAAATATGTGTTTCCCAGAAAGCTGAGTGAGAGAGCCTGGATAGTAGGCAGGAGCTGCAGTCGTTTGGTATGTATGTCTTTTATTCCTGTGATATTGAGTGAAGGATCACCCCCTATGTGATATATGCATTCTGAAGGCGAAAGGCAGACTCCAAGACACACAGAGAGAAACACACAGAAGGCTTCTTGAAGTTCCTGCTTGGACCTGGCACACTTTCTCTTCTGGTAATGTCCTGTTACTGAAAGCAAGTCTCAGAGCCAAGCCTAAGTCAGTGAACTAAGGAGTTAACTGACCACAGAGAACCATGGCAAGAAAAGAATAAAAGGAGAAATGAGAAGAAATAACATTTTTTCATTACTCTTCTCCCTAGTTAAAAAAAAAAGAAAAAGAAAAAAAGCAGAAGAAAAGAAAATGACAGAGATAAAAGAAAGAATTTACTTATTAGAAATGAGGTATCAGAAGAATTTATATATAATTAATCCTGATTATTTAAAACAACTCCACAGGGAGGCCTGGGTGGCTCAGTGGGTTAAGCCTCTGCCTTTGGCTCAGGTCATGGTCTCAGGGTCTTGGGATCAAGCCCTGCATCAGGCTCTCTGCTCAGCAGGGAGCTTGCTTCCTCCTCTCTCCCTGCCTGCCTCTCTGATACTTGTAATCTCTATCAAATAAATAAATAAAATCTTAAAAAAACAAACAAAAAAAAACTCCACAGAAAATCAAATAAGAGTTAACTATATAAAGTATAAATGTTACAAGTTAAGATGGGAATGTTAACAGTAACATTTTTTGTAAGGATATTATACTGTGTATAACTAAATTTTAGTATATTTGAAGGTCTCAGAAGCAATTTTCTGAGAAAATATATTGCCAAAATTGGACCAAGAAGTAAAAACATTCTAAATATTTTAGTAGTCAAGAATAATTTAAAAATATTATCAAATAATTACATCCAAATAAGACATTGGCCTGGAAGTTTTTAGAATTTTAATTATTCCCATGCTATAGAATTTTGTCACAGAACATGCCAAAACATATAAAGTTATCAATTCATTTGTTTATCCAGACATAATTCTGAGAGCAAACCTGACAAAGGTAATGCAAAAGGGATAATTATAGAAGGTAATTCTTATGATTATAGATGTCAAAATTCAATGCAAAATGCTGGAAAAGTGAACAAAGAAAACATTTAGGTAAATTTTACCATCTCCTAACCAGTCTGAAAAATATATATTTGAAAGATATTTTCAATGATATGAAATAGTGTAAGTTCATACTTTTAATACATACAACACTCTTAAAAACTATTTTAAAAGAACAACTTAATTGTTTTTTCATAGTTTATTTCATACACAGTAGCCATTAAAAAAATGGGTAAAATTAGTAACATCATGATAGAAAATGGATACAAAGAAACTTTCTACAAAGTACCATACTTTAATTACAAGTATAAGGAAACTGTACAAAGAACCACATTACAGAAATTGCATAATATTTGGAGACACAACATTTTCCTCTGACAGGTGACTTTTGTACAAAATGCAAAAAAAAGACACAAAAACCTAAGCCTTTCTGTTTTTCTTTTGTGATCTGGCTATATATTTTATAGTCTTTATATTTATTGATGGAACTTGCTGACAAATGCAAGTATGAACATCCCCTTCAAATGGAAATTGATGGGTATTGGTGGAAACAGAAGCTGGATCCTTAACACTGTATTTTCTGGGTTTTGTTTTAACATTTGTCAAAGTAGACACAGCTTGAACTCATGTGAAATCCTGGAGTTTTGCAATCAGCAGCTTTGTAGTTTGAGAAACAAAGAAACCAAAGCTGAGTATTTAAAAGAATAACTCTATCTGGAAGTTTTTCCTTTCAAAATAAGACAGTCATCAAAGATGTGGTTTTTCTCCATGTTCTAATTTAAAAAAAATTATCTTCATATTTGTATCAAATATTTCTTTATGTGCAAAATGTATGTTTTCCCTCCTTAAAATGCCTAAAAGTTAGTTAATAGCTACTTGTTTAATCTATACATGACGATCAAGGGCATTTAATATTGGTGATTTAATGAAAAACACTCCTTGCTCAATGGATGTATACATTTTTGGAATAAGCTGAATTATATAATATCAAATGCTATGTAAAGTTTTCTATGTAAAATTATCATGTATAATACTGTTAAAAAATACCATGCTTTAATCAGGTAGTATGTCAATAAAGTTTTAAAAAGTAGAAAAATAATAACAAAACACAAATATGAGGAAATTAAAAAAATGATGACATGTAATCATTTTCCTGTCTTATTATAAGATAATGTATACACCCAGGAAATACATATCAAAACTACAATGAAATATCACCTCACACCAGTCAGAATGGCTAAAATTACCATCACAGAAAACAACAGGTGTTGCTGAGGACATGGAGAAAGGGAACCCCTCTAGGACTGCTGGTGAGCATGTACACTGGTGCAGCTACTCTGGAAAACTGGATGGAGGTTCCTCAAACAATTATAATTAGAACTATCCTACAATCCCATGATTGCACTATGAGGTATTTACCCAAAGAATACAAAAACACTAATTCAAAGGGATATTTGTACCCCAGTGTTTATAGCAGCATTATCTGCAGTAGCCAAATTATAGAAACAGCCCAGTATCAAATCAATGGATAAAGAAGAGGTGTGTATGTAAATTATATAACAGTCCATCATATATATATACATTATATATTATATATATAATAGAATATTATTCAGCCATAAAAAATAATGAAATCTTGCCATTGCCATTTGCAACAATGTGGATGGAGCTAGAGAATATGCTAATTGAAATAAATCAGTCAGAGAACAAGAAACAAACTCTTAACTATAGAGAATAAAGTGATGAAAACAAAAATAAAAAACAAAAAACAAAAATAAATAAATAAATAAAGTGATGGTTACCAGAGGGGATGGATTAAATAGGTGAGGGGTATTAAGGATTGCATTTGTGATGAGCACCGGGTGTTGTATGTAGGTGTCCGATCACTAAATTGTATACCGGAAACTGATATTACATTGTATGTTAACTAACTGGAATTTAAATAAAAACATAAAAATATATACATACACCTGAGTAAAGCTATATATTATACACATACCTGAGGGTGATTAAGTGGGCATTCTCCTGTCTTGTTATTTGGAATATAATTTGTTTCAGTGCTTGGGGAATGTACTTTGACAATATGAATGAAGCAACTTAAAAATATATTTATTTTTGACACAATACTTAAGAAAATGTTATTTACAAAGATGAGTATCTCAATTACAACCCCCAATTGAGAAAACAATAAGAAAAAATCATGGTATATTGTGAAATAAGTTATTAATTTTTTATTATTAAGTTTTTAATGAAAAGTTTTTGATAACACCAAGGACAAATGAACATGAAAAAAGGCAGTATAATTGCAACTTAAAAAACTATACACGAGGGAGAAAGAAAAGATAAAATCTGAAAGGAAATAAAGAAAAATGTTAATAATTTGGGGGAGAGAGCAGATATTTGTTTTCCTTTTTTATTATTTCCCAATTTTTTAACATATCTCAGTTGAATATTATAAGAATATTTTTAAAAGATAAGTTTTTACTTAGGGGGCAAAGCCAAATGGTTGTCTTTTCAAAGAGGATGCTCTGAATGCATGTCTACCAGTAAATTAAAGGAAATTGCTCCTCCTTTGCTAAGACAAGATCTTAATGACAAATTACAGAAAGAGCAGGGTCTAGCTTTTTCCCTGAATAGCTGCCTAGCTTCAAGTTCACGGTGGGCTCTTCAGTGCTTTAGGTGAATGAATGAATGCCCAGTCTAGCTGACTCAAATCTATGGGACACTGTGCATGAACAGTTTCTCCAAGACCTTTATTGGCATAGCCAACTTGGGCAAATTAAAATCGACTATTTCTCCTGAATTAAATTCAGGGTGTTAAAAGTAGCTATTATGAACTTTATTTAAATTTATCTGGTAGTAGAGTTTTTGTTAAATTCAGTTTGAGCTTAAGAGTTATTTTTCTGGGCTTTATATATCACTTTACTTTTTAAAAAGATTTTATTTCTTTATTAGAGAGAAAGAGACAGAGAGGGAGGAAAAAACACAAGTGGGAGGAGGAGCAGAGAGGGAGAAGCAGACTCCCTGCTGAGCAGGGAGCCCTATGAGGGGCTTGATCCCAGGACCACCGGATCATGACCTGACCCACGGCAGACACTTAACTGGCTGAGCCACTGAAGCAGCCTACATACCACTTTAAAGAAGACTGTTTCTGGGGCAGGTGCTTGGCTTAGCTGGTTAAGCCTCTGCTTTTGGTACAGGTCATGATCTGGGGGTCCTGGAATCCATGACTGCATGGAGCTATGCCCCGCTCCCCACCATGTTCTTAAAAAAACTCATCTGAATCCTACCCAATAGGAAAGCTCAGAGCTCTCCATGAGAACATATTCTTTAGCATTCTTTGGCTTAGAATGTTATCATGAAATGCTTTTTTCCTGATATAGATTAACCTTAATAAACATCTGTTCATAGTCAAATATCAAAGATATTCTTTTTTTTTCCCTTTTCCATAGCATAATGTGTGCAATATACCATAATAAGGCAATTGCATATTGTTTTTAGCTGGTGAAAACCCAACTTACATTTTATTCTCCCTCAGAAAGCTAAGTTAAAAATTTCTTGTCAAACTATTTTATCAATATTCATATAAACTTGAAGAGTTTTATAAAACAAAATATTGTATGAGCTTAGTTATTTACAGATAAAATGGAGACTTTAGTCTTAAGTGTCTGGATAATATTCATACTCCCCCATAAAAAAAAATAAAAATAAATAAAAATAAAGCAAAGCAAGGAAAGGGAGAAGGAGGCAGAGAGGGAGGGAGGAGGGAATAAAAAGGCAAAGAAAGGGAAAGGAAAAAAAAGGTAATACATTGAGAAAGTCACCCATAGTCAACTGGAGCTTGCTTTGACTTAAATGTAGTAATTGAACTAAGCCAAATAGTCTTCTCTTTCAATGCATTAGCAATATTGTAATTAAAAGAGCACCTTCAGTTCCAGAGGGTAATGACCTTTTTAATTGAACTTAGGGATTCAGATTGCTCTAGAATAGTAGTGAGTTTTAATGGTGAATTCAAAAGCCAAGTTTTCTTCTGGCAAATGTGCAGTTAGGAATCAAATGTGAGTTACCTTAACAGTTTGCTCCTGTCTTTAATATACAGGCTTCCTTGGATTTCAGAGGAAGACAGAATCTATAGAAATATTATTGTGTGTTTAATTGACACTTAACTGATGCGTAATAGTTAGTTGTCCAAAGAAATTTTACTTCATGTTTTGAAAATATTTGAAAGACTTCATAAAGCATTACCTAAAACAGTCACCTTTTGTAATTCCGTTGGATCTTTTGTCATTGTATCATTATATAAACATGCATGTTTGCATCATTTGAGAGCATTTGGTAGAGTCAAATCCTAAGCTTCTGTGACTAAATAAGTAAATAAGTCCCAAATTTAGTATCTCTAACAAGATGGGTAGTTTATTTTTCTCACATAACAACCAGGTTAGTTGGGGTCTCTGCTCCACACAGTCAGGAAATTAGGCTGTTGGTGGCTCTGCCTTCTTCACCATGTGGTATCTAAGATCAGTCTGGTTCTCATCATTCCAGCCTGTAAGAAGGTAGGGGAAGGAGTGTGGAAAAGATAGGGCCATCAGTGTCATACATGACTACCTCTTACTTTCTATTAAAATTAGTCACATGACCTCTTCTCACTACAAGGGAGACTGGGAAATGTGATGCTGGCAGCCACATGTTAAGCTATAAATCTATTACTACTAAAGAAGAGGAGACTGGATTTTATGAACAGCTAATGGCTCTCTCACAGTGAATATGTAATATTGTCTGTCTTCCACATTCTCATGTAACATTATTTCATAAAAATAGAACCTTCATTTAGTTCAGGATATGATGTAAGGCCTTTCCTGCTAGTCAATATCCAAATCTCACATAAATAGAGTTTTAACTAAAAAAAAGTAAGTCACTCCTCATAACTTGAATAAGTGTGTATTATCTGTATCACATGTAAATTAAAAGTTTTATATTTCATATAAAATACTTGAACCATAATTTACCTTTTATTTATTTTTTTAATTTTATTTTTTAAATTTCTTTTCAGTGTTCCAGAATTCATTGTTTATGTACCACACCCAGTGCTCCATGCAATACGTGTCCTTCATAATACTCACCACCAGGATCGCCCATCTCCCCCACAAAACCCTCAGTTTGTTTTTCAGAGTTCACAGTCTCTCATGGTTTGTCTCCCCCTCTAATTTCCCCCAACTCCCTTCTCCTCTCTATCTCCCCATGTCCTCACTGTTATTCTTTATGCTCCACAAATAAGTGAAACCATATGATAATTGACTCTCTCTGCTTATTTCAGCATAATCTCTTCCAGTCCCATCCATGTTGCTACAGAAGTTGGGTATTCATACTTTCTGATGGAGACATAATACTCCATAGTGTATATGGACCACATCTTCCTTATCCATTCGTCCGTTGAAGGTCCTCTTGGTTCTTTCCACAGTTTGGTGACTGTGGCCATTGCTGCTATGAACACTGGGGTACAGATGGCCCTTCTTTTCACTGTATCTGTATCTTTGGGGAAAATACCCAAGAGTGCAACTGCAGGGTAATAGGATAGCTCTATTTTTAATTTCTTAAGGAATCTCCACACTGTTTTCCAAAGTGGCTGTACCAACTTGCATTCCCTTTAACAGTGTAAGAGGGTTCCCTTTTCTCCACATCTTTTCCAACACATGTTGTTTACTATCTTGTTAATTTTGGCCTTTCTAACTGGTATAAGGTGGTATCTCAATGTGGTTTTGATTTGAATCAACCTGATGACTAGTGATGATGAGCAATTTTTCATGTGTCTGTTAGCCATTTGTATGTCTTCATTGGAGAAGTGTCTGTTCGTGTCTTCTGCCCATTTTTTGATGTGATTATCTGTTTTGTGTGTGTTGAGTTTGAGGAGTTCTTTATAGATCCTGGATATCAGCCCTTTTGTCTCTAGTGTCATTCGCGAATATCTTCTCCCATTCCATGGGTTGTCTCTTTGTTTTGTTGACTGTTTACTTTGCTGTGTAGAAGCTTTTGATCTTGATGAAGTCCCAAAAGTTATTTTTGCTTTTGTTTCCTTTGCCTTTGGAGACATGTCTTGAAAGCTGTGGCTGATGTTGAAGAGGTTACTGCCTATGTTCTCCTCTAGGATTCTGATGGAATCCTGCCTCATCTTGAGGTCTTTTATCCATTTTGAGTTTATCTTTGTGTATGGTGTAAGAGAATGGTTGAGTTTCATTCTTCTACACATAGCTGTCCAATTTTCCCAGCATCATTTATTGAAGAGACTGTCTTTTTTCTACTCTATATTTTTTCCCTGCTTTGCCGAAGATTATTTGACGATAGAGTTGAGGGTCCATATCTGGGCTCTCTACTCTGTTCCACTGGTCTATGTGTCTGTTTTCATGCCAGTACCATGCTGTCTTGGTGATCACAGCTTTGTAGTAAAGCTTGAAATCAGGCAATGTGATGCCCCCAGTTTTGTTTTTCTTTTTCAACATTTCCTTAGCAATCGGGGTCTCTTCTAGTTCCATATAAATTTTACGATTGCTTGCTCTCGCTCTTTGAAAAATGCTGGTGGAATTTTGATTGGAATAGAATTGAAAGTATAGATGGTTCTAGGCAGTATAGACATTTTAACAATATTTATTCTTCTTATCCATGAGCATGGAATGGTCTTCCATCTTTTTGTGTCATCAATTTCTCTCAGTGTTTTGTAGTTCCTCAAGTACAGATCATTTACCCCTTTGGTTAGGTTGAAAATCTGGAATACACCAGCTGCCTTTACACCTCAAAGAACTGGAGAATCAACTGGAGAATCAACCAACTCCACACAGAAGAAGACAATTAATCAAGATTAGAGCAGAGATCAATGAGATAGAAACTTGAGATACAGTAGAACACATCAACAAAACTAGAAGGTGGTTTTTTGAAAGAATCACTAACATTGATAAGCCATTGGCCAAACTAATTCAAAAGAAGAGAGAAGACTGAAATTAATAAAATTATGAATGAAAAGGGAGAGATCACAACTAACACCAAGGAAATAGAAACAATCATCAGAAATTATTATCAACAGTTATATGCCAATAAGTTAAGCAACCTAGATGAAATGGATGCATTGCTGGAAACTATAAACTTCCAAAACTGAATTAGGAAGAAATTGACAACCTGAATAGACCAATATCTAGTAACAGAATTGAAGCAGTGATCAAAAATCTCCCAAAAACAAGAGCCCAGGACCTGCCTGATTCCCTGGGGAATTCTACCAAACTTTCAAAGAAGAAGTAAATACCTATTCTCCTGAAGCTGTTTCAAAAAATGTTCCTGGTAGTCTGGGATATTGGCTTAACATTTCATTTTTTCTTTTTTCTTCATTAGAATACGGTGGATGAGTTCATGACATTAGTCAAAGCTGCCGCTGAATTTAACATTCTACTCATTAGTGTAATGAAACTCCTCTTTATTTTTTTGCTGTATATAATTTCTTTCTTAGACTTACCGCACCAGTTGACTTTCTAAAATTATCATTTCTTACAAAGAAATATTTCCTTTATATAAATATCAAGGAATGGGGCAGGTAGGTTATTATTTTTTGATCATTGTCAGAGGGTCCTCACAAGGTGGAAAACTGATCTATAGATCTGGCAAAGAAAGATATGCTTGTTTAGTGAAATTTTACCAATTTCTTTTAATTTTTCCCCCTTGGCCAGTGTAAAATATATCTCTTTATACCATGAGTTAATAGGAAGATAGGATAATTTTCCAAATATTGGTCAATTTTGCTTACTATTGCAAATATATATGTTGCTACTTGTTGATCTTTTCTCCAAGATTTGTGTGTGTATGCATTTATAATCACAATATTTTAAAATTTAGAGTTGGAAGGAATTCCTTTTTTTTTAAGATTTTTTAAAAAATTTATTTATTTGACAGAGAGAGAAATCTCAAGTAGATGGAGAGGCAGGCAGAGAGAGAGAGAAGTAGGCTCCCTGCCAAGCAGAGAGCCCGATGCGGGACTTGATCCCAGGACCCGGAGATCATGACCTGAGCCAAAGGCAGCAGCTTAACCCACTGAGCCACCCAGGTGCCCTAGAGTTGGAGGGAATTCTAAAAGAAATCTAATTTGAGTTACGAAGGTTTGCTCTCCTTTTGTTCTTCCAGGTGGTTATTTATCCTTAACCAATTCCTAGCATGGGAAAATCATACTTGATTCCATCTTTGAACATTTTTGATGTGTAACTGTTATAAACAGAAAGAGATGTTTTGTGAGCAAATTGAAGTTCAAGGCACTCTGCTAGTGCTTCCGTACATGTCTCCTCACTTAATCCTTATATGACCTTATTGTTAACATGATTTATAGTTTAGAAAAATAAGCTTAGAGAAGTTTGATATCTGGTGTAACATTCCTACTTCAAAGGAGGTGTAACTTTCTACTGGATTTGTTAGAGCCTACATACATTCCCCCCTCCTTCAAAAAAAAAAAAATCTTCTTCACTTGTATAAGTTAAGAAAAAATCTGTTTATGCAATAGGCATCACTCTATTATTTAGGGCTCTTCCCCATGACAACATTTAAAATATTTGAAGTCTGCTCTTACTTGCTCCAAATGCTCCCTCTTCTGCAAGGCAAATTGCATAGTCCCTTCAGAGGTTACTTTGAGCTTTTTCATTATCATAACCACTATTTTCTCAGTACTTCCCAGTCCATTTTTTTGGTGATACCTGTACACGTCATGCTTAGAATAGAATGTAATGTTTCTGGATTGGCCATATAGTTGTGGGTTTATTTTACTGCTCTATGTCTATTTCTGTGCCAGTAGCATACTATTTTGACTACTATAGCTTTATAATATAACTTAAGTCCAGAATTGTGATATCTCCAGGTTTACTTTCCTTTTTTAAGATTGTTTTGTCTATTTGGATCTGTCGTGGCTCCATATATATTTTAGGATTGTTTGTTACAGTTTTGTGAGAAATGCTGTTGGTATTTTGATAGCAGTTGCATAAAATGTGTGGTTCGTTTTGGGTAGTATAGGCATTCTAACAGTATTTGTTCTTCCAATCCACAAGCATGGAATGTCTCTCCATTTCTTTGTGCCATCTTCAGTTTCTTTCATCAGTGTTTTATAGTTTTCAAAGTACAAGTGTTTCACCTCTTTGGTTAGGTTTATTCCTAGGTATCTTATTGTTTTGGTGCAATTATAAATGGGATTGATTCCTTAATTTCTCTTTCTGCTGCTTCATTATTGGTGTATGGAAATGCAACAGATTTCTGTATGTTAATTTTGTATCCTGAGGCTTTATTGAATTCATTTATGGGTTCTAGCAATTTTTTGGTGGAGTCGTTCAAGTTTTCTACATAGAGTATTATGTTGTCTATGAATAGTGAATTACTGACTCCCTCCTTGCCTCTTTGAATGCATTTTCTTTCTTTTTGTTGTGTGATTCCTGTGGCTAGGACTTCCGGTACTATGTTGAATAAAAGTAGTGAGAGTGGACATTCTTGTCTTATTCCTCACCTTGGAGGAAAGCATTTCAGATTTTTCCCATTAAAGATTATGCTAGCTGTGGGCTTTTTCTTTTCTTTTCTTTCTCCCCCCCCCCTTTTTTTTTTAATTAAATATACAGCCTTTTTAATGTTGAGGTTTGTTCCCTTCAAACCTACCTTGTTGAGAGTTTTTACCATGATTGGATGTTGTACTTTTTTCTATAAATATTGAAATGATCATATGGTTCTTACTCTTCCTCTTATTGATATGATGTATCATGCTGATTGATTTACAGATATTGAACCACCCTTGTAACCCAGGAATAACACCCACATAATTATGGTGATTTTTTTTTTTTTTTTTTTGAGAGAGAGATTGAGTGTGTGAAAGTGGGAGTGAAGGAGCAGAGGGAGAGGGAAAGAGAGAAAGTTAAGCAAGCTTCATGCCCAGCACCAAACCTGACATGGGGCTCAATCTCACGATGTGGAGCAGAAATCAAGAGTCAGATGCTTAACTGACTGAGTCACCTAGGCACACCATGGTGCATGATTTTTTTTTTTTTAATTTTTTATTTTTTATAAACATATATTTTTATCCCCAGGGGTACAGGTCTGTGAATCACCAGGTTTACACACTTCACAGCACTCACCAAATCACATACCCTCCCCAATGTCCATAATCCCACCCCCTTCTCCCAAACCCCCTCCCCCCGGCAACCCTCAGTTTGTTTTGTGAGATTAAGAGTCACTTATGGTTTGTCTCCCTCCCAATCCCATCTTGTTTCATTTATTCTTCTACCCACTTAATCCTCCATGTTGCATCACCACTTCCTCATATCAGGGAGATCATATGATAGTTGTCTTTCTCTGCTTGACTTATTTCGCTAAGCATGATACGCTCTAGTTCCATCCATGTTGTTGTAAATGGCAAGATTTCATTTCTTTTGATGGAAAGTTTGCTACTATTTTTTTGAGGCTTTTTGCATCTATGTTTATCAGACATTGACATGTAAATTTTCTTTTTATCTTGTGTCTTTCTCTGGTTTTGGTATCAGAATAATGGTGGCCCCATAGAATGAATTTGAAAGTTTTCCTTCCTTTTCTATTCTTTGAAATAGTTTTAGAAAAAATAGGTATTAATTCTCTAAATCGTTGATAGAAATCACCTGTGAAACCATCTGGTCCTGGACTTTTGTTTGCTGGGACTTTTTTGATTACTGATTCAATTACTTTGCTGTTAATTATTTTGTTCAAATTTTCTATTTCTTCCTATTTCAGGTGTGGTAGTTTATATGTCTATAGGAATTTATTCATTTTTTTTCTAGTTTGTCCAACTTGTTGGCATATAATTAATCATAATATTTTCTTATAATTGTTTGTGTTTCTCAGTATTGATTGCTATTTCTCCTCTGTCCATTGTGATTTTGTTTATTTGGGAACTTTCTCTTTTTCTTCTGATGAGTCTGGGTAGAGGTTTATCAATTCTACTTTATTTATTTATTTATTTATTTATCAAAGCACCAGCTCCTGATTTCATTGGTCTGCTCCATTGTCTTGATTTGTTTCTATATTATTTATTTCTGCTCTAAAATTTGTTACTTATTTCCTTTTTCTGGTTTTAGGTTTTGTTTGTTCTTCTTTTTCTACCTCCTTTAGGTGTAAGGTTAGGTTGTATATTTGAGAATTTTTCTTGCTTCTTGAGGTAGATCTGTATTGCTATAAATTTCCCTCTTGAACCTCTCTTGCTACGTCCCAAAAGTTTTGTACCATTGTATTTTCATTTGAATTTGTCTCCGTGTACTTTTTAATCTCTTCCTTTATTTCCTGGTTGACATATTCATTGTTTAGTAGAATGTTCTTTAACCTCCATGTATTTATGGTCTTTCCAGATTTTTTTCTTGTGCTGACTTCTGGTTTCATAGCATTGTGGTCAGAAAAGATGCATGGTATGATTTCAATACCTTAAATTTTTTGAGGCTTGTTTTGTGGTCTAATATGTGATCTATTCTGGAGAATGTTCTATGTGCACTTGAAAAGAGTCGGTATTCTATTTTAGAATGATGTGTTCTGAATATATCTTTATCTATATCTATATATATTAAATTCATCTGGTCTGGCATGCCACTCAAAAACCACTATTTCCTTGCTGATTTTCTATTTAGATTATCTGTCCATTGATCTAAGTGGAGTGTTAAACTCCTCTACGACTACTACTCTTGTATTATGGGGTTAATTACTTTATTTATGTTACTAACTGTTTCATTGTGACCATATTGATGAATAAATATATACAATTGTTGTATCTTCTAATTAGATTTTCCCCTTTCTCATTATATAGTGCCCTTCTTTGTCTCTTGTTATAGTCTCTGTTTTAAAGTCCATTTTGTCTAATATAAGTATTGCTGCCCAGGATTTCTTTTGATAGCCACTTGCATGAAAGATGTTTCTCCATCCCCTCACTTCAAATCTGAGGGGCTGAGTTCCCTTACTTTACTTACTTTGAATCTGAGTCATTGAGTTCCCTCACTTTAGGACTAAAGTAAGTCTCTCGTAGGTGGCATATGGGTGGGTCTTGTTTTTTGATCTATTCTGTCACCTTATGTCTTTTGATTGGAGTGTGTAGTCCCTTTACATTTCAAATAATTATTGGTAGATGTGTATTTATTGCCATTTTATTACTTGTAGTTTTTTAGGAGATTTTCTCCAATCTTGTTTTTCTCTCTTTTATCTTTTCCTGATTTTATTTAGTGATATATTGGAGTATATTTCTCTTTATCCTTTGCATATTAATAGTAGTTTTTGGTTTGTGGCTACCATTAGGTTGTATATAATATCTTCTGCATACAGCAATTTATATTAAGTTGATGGTCATTTAAATTTGAACCTATTCTTTATTGCTGTTATCCCCACATCGTAGGTATAAGGTGTAATACTTTATATCCTTTTTTTTATTTAAAAAAATTTTTTAAGATTTTATTTATTTATTTGACAGACAGAGATTACAAGTAGGCAGAGAGGCAGGCAGAAAGAGAGGAGGAAGCAGGCTCCCTGCTGAGCAGAGAGCCTGATGTGGGGCTCAGTCCCAGGACTCTGAGATCATGACCTGAGCCGAAGGCAGAGGCTTTAACCTACTGAGCCAACCAGGTGCCCCACTTTATATCTTTTTATTTTGTGATTTTCTTGATTGATTCTTTACAGAAATATTTATTTTTACTATCTTTGTTTTTCCTACCTTCATATTGTCATTTCTGTCTTTGTTTTCTGCTTAGAGTCCCCCTTAATGTTTCTTGCAGGGCTGGTTTAGTGGTCATGGATTCTTTTAGTTTTTGTTTGTCTGGGAAACTCTTTATCTCTCCTTCTGTTCTGAATGATAGCTTTGTTGCATAGAGTATTCTTGGCTGCAGGTTTTTTATATCTATCATTCCTTTCTGGCTTGGAAAGTTTCTTTTGAAACTTTGAGAGCCTTACAGAGTTTCTTTGTATGTAATTGTCACCTTTTGTCTTGCTGCTTTTATATTTTTAATTTTAATCATTTTTTTTTTTTGTCATAAAGAAAATTTTTTTGCCATTTTAATTATAATATGTGTTTTGGTGTAAATATGCCTTTATTGATTTTGTGAGATTTCTCTGTGCTTCTGAATCTGGATATATGTTTCCTTCTCTAGATTAGGGAAGCTTTCAGCTATTATTTCTTCAAATAAATTCTCTGTCCCCTCTTCTTCTTATGGAACTCCTAAAATATTATTTTTATTATTGTTATGTTGGATGGAGTCATTGAGTTCCCTAAATCTATTCTCATTTTGCATCATTCTTTTTCTCTCTTTTGTTCAGCATGATTACTTTCCATTTTTCTGTTATCTAGGTCATTAATTCATTCCTCTGCTTTTTCTAGCCTTTTATTTATTCCATCAAGCATGTTTCTGATTTTATTTATCAGCACTTTATCTCTGTTAAGTTATTCTTTATCCTTGTGTAAATGGTCTCACTGATGTCCTCCACTCTTTCTCAAGTCCAGTGAGTATCTCTATGATCATTGTTTTAAATTTTCTATCAGGCATAATCCTTATATCTATTTTACGTAGATTTCCAGCTGTGTTCTTATTTTATTCTTTCATTTGGCACAAATTTCTCTGTCTTCTCATTTTTTTTAAAAGATTTTATTTATTTATTTGACAGACAGAGATCACAAGTAGGCAGAGAGGCAGGCAGAGAGAGAGAGAGGAGGAAGCAGGCTCTCCGCGGAGACAGCCCGATGCGGGGCTCTATCCCAGGACCCTAGGATCATGACCCGAGCCGAAGGCAGAGGCTTTAACCCACTGAGCCACCCAGGTGCCCCTGTCTTCTCATTTTGACTAAGTCTCTGTGCCTGCTTCTTTGTATTAGGAAAGTCAGCTACGTCTCCTATTCTTGAGAGTAATAGTCTTGTGAAAAAGAGGTTCTGTAATGTCCTGTAGTGTAGCATCCCCTGTTCCTCAAAAGCTGGTTCTTCAGGGAATGCCCAATGTGTGCTGCATATTCTGCTGTTGTTTCCTGGCCATTTCATCCTTTAAGCTAGTCTTCTACAGAGATTCTATTTGCCTGTTGTGAGTAATGGTTCATTCCTGGTGTGGATGTGGTGCATTTTAACCGGGAATCTTTGGTCTGTTTGGAAATGAGACCTGGGGCCGCCACCACCACAACCAACTCTCTGCAAAACTCCTGTGATGGGAGTTGCAGTTTGAGCAGGGGTTTGGGGTGATCTTCTAGGGGAAAGGGCCTGCTGCACTGGGACTGAGGCAAGTGGGACTGGGAAGGGCAGTTCCACCAGAGCTTGGGCATAGGGGAGGGCTTGGTGTAAGCAAGTTAGTGAGTGTTGGCACTGGATTCTGCATGTGACTCTGTGTTTAAACTATGGGGTAGGGAAGGGAAATAGCACCCAACAGTTCCTTTGTTCCCAGAGGACTCTCTCCATGAACAGTGCCTCTCTGAGGCACACTCCAAGATGAGCAACTAACCTGCCCACTGTATGCCTCAGGTACTCTTCAGATCTGTTTCCATGCTGTATGTCTGCAGGGTGTTTGCCTTTCCTTTTATCCAAGAGCAACACCCCTGTCCTCTGGGTTCTCTCAGAGCCAAGCACACTGATCTTTAAAACTCAAGGCTTTATGGGTGCTTGAGTGGCTAGTTAGTTAAGTGTCCAACTCTTCATCTCAGTCCAGGTCTGACTCTCAGGGTCATGAGTTCAAGCTGTGTTGGAATCCAGGTTGAGCATGGAGCCTATTTTAAAATAATAATAATAATAATAATAATAATAATAATAATAATAAAACAACGCATGGCTTAGGGCCCCAACCCTGTTGGGCTGGTTGCAAGAACTCACAAAGTTCTGGCCCTTCTTGCTTTCCAAGCCAATTACTATAAGGAATTGGTTTCCTCATGTGCTCTTCTGTGTGCTAGCCTACTGCCCATCTCTGCAACTATAGATCCCTCCCTACCACAGTAGCCATAATCTGTTTCTCTCGCAAACCATGTCTCCTCACTTTCTACCTTCTTTGATGTTGTCTTTTCTCTACCTTTAATTGTGAAATTTGCTGTGCCAGTCTTCAGATTGGTTTCTGAGGTATTTAGGAGGATTTGATAGTTACCTATTTGTATTCATGGGAGGAGGCAAACCTAAGGTCCTCCTACTCAGCCACCATCCTCCCCTCAATCTAGAAGAGTTTTAAATCTGTTTTTTTCCCCTTTAATGTCATAAGGAAATACATTAATATATATTGGCTCAAAGTACTAACTAATCAGAAATGAATAATAGAAAAAACTCTGGTATTTCTTAGCTGAACTTGCAAGGGGTTATACAATACTTGTGCTAAAAGTGAGAGACATAAAAATCTGTATTACAATCTGTCAGGTAAATACATTTGTGAATTGTAGAACAAGATTTGGTTTCCATATCCACTTTTGAACAATTGTTTCCAAAAGCAGGTGGGTCGAAATTACATTATCAGGTGCTTTATTCAGCTGAGGGATAATAGAATCTTCATATCTGACAAGGTGACCAAATGTCTGGCTTTATCTGGGAAGGTATCAAAAGTGGAATAGTTGAGCAGTGTTATTATGCTGTGTTGAATTGCTAGAGGATGTTACTTACTCTTTATTTTAGTGTGGGTGAGGTTAAAACTCTATAAGCTTTAATGAAGATACATGGGTCTCCTGTGCTCATGGACTTCATTTACTGGGAAATCAGATATGCCATCTCAACTTTCTTGACTCTGTTCAAAAGTCAATCTATAAATTACTACCATTTTCCCTACATCACCAATTCAGGTTTAAAGAAGATTTATATAAGATGGTTTCTACTATCTGTAGAAACAAGGCAAATATCAACAACAGCATATCAGGGATGGGTCTCTTAATATTTCTCCATCCAGATTTTTAGAACCTAAGGCAGAAAATAGACTGTATTTCTTCATATCCTTTCACAACATCAAGCACAGTGTTCAGGATATAGTGGATGCCTTACACACATATTTGTTAATTAAAGATTTAACTCCCTAATTTATTAGTCTCAAAAGGAAAGAAAAACTACAGTGAAACAATGACTATGCAAATTAGCCAGTAGGTAACAGGAATCTTCATATGTAATTTTAACTCTTCTTGTCTCCTATGTTGAGGATTTTTATTCTAAATATATATGCAATGTCAACACATATATACACACAGATTATCAAAGAAGCTTTTAAATTCGAAGGTGATTTCCCCTCATCACTTAGCATATTTCTTTTCACTGTCACCTAGTGTGTGCTAAGGGAATGCAGATTAACTGTATTATTAATTTAAGTAAGACATAATTAGTAAGGTAAATCTTCTGCCAACCACATAACACATTCTAAAGCCAAATATAAATGAACTATGATTAGCCTGCTGTGCCCCTTTATTAGTACAGATTAATGGCGTGTTTGATGTGTTAATGCACATCACTGTGTGTTTTCTAGGGGTCTTAAGGCCATTTGTGAACTGCAAAGGGAACTTCACATCTCACTATTTTGTGGTGACATCTCAATTTATAATTGATGCAACAAATCAGGTTTGATTGGAAAAGTGTTAATTGATTAAAAAGCATGAGTAGTATTTGTAGTCAGAACAGTTAATGAGCTAAGTAACTAAATTTCTTTATCAGTCAATAGCAAACATGTACTCTCTTCATGGAAGTATTTCAGGGTTTCTTCTCCTGCCATGGATCTAGACCGTGTGTAGCATTGTTGCCAGAGAGCATTTTTAGAAACCCATTCTTGACTAGAGGGAAAACAGGAAGTAGCAATCCATTAATGAAGCAGATTGCATAGATTAATTACATTCCACTTCCTCTGTTCAGGCCTGTAGCACAACTCCAGGAGGGGAAAAAAATGATGTACGGTGGAGAAAAGTCCTCAAATTAAATTTTCAATTCTGATTTATGAGACTGCTCCTGAATCTAAAAATCTAGTGCCCCCCCACCTTAATTTCAATTATCTGTTCCTTTGCTTCCCTGCTAGGCTGCTCTAACATGTGCTTCTTGGCTTGTTGCCTATATCATTCCTTTCTTGGCTTGTTCTCATTATAGCACTTTTGTCTGATAGGAATAAAGACCCTTGAAACTGGGAATCTAGATTATATAGAGCAAAGCGTATTGCTGGCAATGGACAGTTAAGAGACAACATATGCTATTAAATTATGCAGTTGTTTTCTAGTAGCCTTTGCAAGGCATTGCATGTGTGCCATTATTCACTATCAGGGTCACAATTCTAGTTCCTGCTGGGATTTTTTTTTTTTTTTTAATCAAGAATAAGTAAGTAAGATGGTTATAGAAAGTCTTGTGCAAGGGACTAATGTTTAGGATTTCTTGATGAACTTAGTTCTTCCTAATTCTTCCCTGTGGCTGTAAGGCAAAGTGCTCTAGGACAGTACCTGTGAGCCAGGGTATAATTTGAAGTATTAGCTATAATGCCATTGCTTCCATTTGTAGAGGACTATAGGATTTAGCAAGATGGGGCATTGGATAGAGTGGTGGGAGGGAATGTTAACTGTAAAACAGATAAACAAGCATGAAAAGCAGCAGTGGAAAAGGAGAAAGTATGAGACCAAATTGGGAATACTAGGGGGTTCATAACTGAAGAATAAACTAAATGTGGAAAAAATGAGTAAGAAAGAATTTTAGAAAACTGTATTTTAGCTAAATCATGGAGGCCCTTTCCAAAGAATTTGGAATGTGTTTGGTGTGTACTGTGGCTGTTATGAGAGTTTTTGAGGAAGGGAAGTGACAAAAGCAAGGATGTTCTCTAGAGAAACCATTTTTTCTCAAGAAGAGGCATGGAATATTAGGATAATCTATTCAAGAGGTAAAGAATATCTTAGTTAAGAGTGATTGTAGAGTAGAAAGAAGAAGTTAACATTAGAGACTTATGGGTGGTAGTGACATGATTACATAACCAATTGGGTATGAGGGAAAGGATGAGGGAGGAATTCAAGATGATTATGAAATTTTGACTGTGGGTGACTAGGAGTATCATGACGTCATTATCATATAGAGAAATAAGTGAAAATACAAGGTTTGGAGGGAAGATGATTAAAGAAGTTTAATCTGAAATATGAGTGGGATATATGTATAGATATCTCAAAGGAGTTAAACATGAGGGATTGAGACATATAATAAAGGGTAGGGCTAAAAACACAGATTTAAAGAGAGAATGAAAAGACAGAAAGGGAAACATCAGAGGACAAAACACTGAAAACATTTAGCTGGAGGTAAAAGAAACAAAAGAGGGAGGGAAAGGAAAAACCAGAGATGGAAGATGGAAGGATTCAGATACTGAAGGAGCTAGATTCAAGATAAGACATGGACAATTGTAACAAATGAGTGGCTGTAATATCAAGGAATAAGAGGAGTCCTGAGCAGTATTTGAGGATTCTGGAAACAAAGAGGTAATGTCACCAGTTTTGGTGACTGGACTGGCCCTTTTTTTTTTTCTTTTTTTTTTTTTT
>NC_081560.1:133343052-133353713 GCF_022355385.1 Mustela nigripes | reverse complement strand
AGTTTGTTTTGTGAGATTAAGAGTCACTTATGGTTTGTCTCCCTCCCAATTCCATCTTGTTTCATTGATTCTTCTTCTACCCAATTAAGCCCCCATGTTGCATCACCACTTCCTCATTTCAGGGAGATCATATGATAGTTGTCTTTCTCTGCTTGACTTATTTCGCTAAGCATGATACGCTCTAGTTCCATCCATGTTGTGGAATACTATGCAGCCATCAAAAGAAATGAAATCTTGCCATTTTCTTTCTTTTTTTTAAATTTTATTTATTTATTTTGACAGAGAAAGATCATGAGTAGGCAGAGAGGCAGGCAGAGAGAGAAGGGGAAGCAGGCTCCCTGCTGAGCAGAGAGCCTGATGTGGGGCCCAATCCCAGGACCTTGAGACCATGACCTGAGCTGAAGGCAGAAGCTTAACCCACTGAGCCACCCAGGCGCCCCAAGGACTGGCACCTTTGACAAAAGAATATTGACTTAGGAGATCAAAGTAAGGAAAGAAGGTACATTGGATGGATTTCATTCATTTACTCCTTAAAGAAGTATTTACTTATCATCTATTATATGTTAGGCACTGATCTAAAAATCAGCAGTGAACAAATTATGTCCAGTCCCTTCTCTTAAGAAACTCATGTTTAGTGGAAGAAGGAAGCAGTAGATTAGTGTGAAAGGTCAAAGTAATCACAATAAAGTGTGATAGCTCAAGATTCAAAAGAGCTTTGGGGAGTTGGAGGAGAAGGGAAAATAAATTAGGAATTGACAAGGAGGGACTATAACCCACCAAACTGTAGGTCAATAGCAGAGGGGTTTAGAAGAGGAAAATAGCCACCCTTGAGAGGTTTGAGGAGATTCCTTAAAGGGGAAATCAGGGATCAGAGTAAAAAGTTCAAGAACATGTTCGGCTGATTTTGTTAATGATTTCCAGAATATATGGTGGAAGGCTTGTGAGAAGTTAAGGAGGGGTTTGATTGGATTAGATTAGAGAATCTGTATAACCCGAGTAGTGGACTTCTTATGGTGGCTAAGGTAAACAGGGACAAAGGGTTTTATGGGATTAATCCTGATGGTTCCCCAGGCAGTCTGAGTGATGAGGATTTAGGCCACCAAGGCGAAGTGAAGGGGATTGACAGTGAGCAGCCAGCACCAATCCTCTATTTACAAAGAAAATAGGAACAAGAAAACCACCTTAGCAGGACTCTAGGAAGAGAGGAAGGGAGGATGCTGGAAAGTGGTTGATTTCCAACCAGGTAGGCTGAGAAGGAGAATGAAGGCAGTGGTGGCACTGAAGGAAGGAGGAATTTCTGATAAGCTCAGGCAAATGTTTTGTTGGTTTAAAAAACAAGCTGCTCACAAAGCATTTTTATTTTTATTTTTTATAACAGAAAGGAAAAACATCAGATGCTCACTGTGTGTTAACTTGACAAACCAACTTGCCCAGTATGCTTCTCATCTACTTTCTTTTTATGTCGTGGGGCTATTGATATTGCAAAGATGCACTGAAGTGTTCACATGTAGCTCAGGAATGTGTAACTGGAGAGATATACACAAATGTTCCAAATGAGAGTCGAAAGAGCTGCTAAGACTTTTCCCTATAGGTTTGAGCAGAGGAGTTAAGCCCAAATATCTCTAGCTGGTGAACATCTTCAGATGGGAGACATCTTTTGATTATACTGTGTTTTTTTCTTGAAGAGTCATCTGTTGGTGCTCTGAGAATAAGATCTCTCAGAGTCTTTGGTTGTGGGCTGAATGGAATTTAAGCAACCAAAAAAAAGTAAAAGTGGCAACATCTTCCTAATGGTCATAAATACTTAAAAATTTTTCAAAAAAATCAAATGACAAAATTAATGTCTCTGAAAATAAGTGCCATGTATCTCATAATCTGCAAAAAAAGGAAACAGCTGATTTTATATTCACATAGTTATAGTGTTATGATCTGTTCAGTGGCTCCTTTCTATGTCCTCCTCTCCCTTCTCTTTATTCTTTCTTGCTGGATGAGAGTAGAACAAAGAAAGTCCATGAAAATCCAAGGAAGTGGCTAAGCACCAAGAATGCTAGAGCAGAAAAGACTTCTGAAATCCTCTGTTCTCACACCATGATTGGACAGAAGGGATCTTGACCTTGGTGGGGTCATGCAGCTCTCAAACCTGAAGAGAGATATTGATGCCAAACTTCAACAGGAACATGGGTGCCAAGTCTGGATTTGTTCAACAGCTACACTTTTCTGTCAGAACAGATATACCTTTATTACTCTGCTGATAAATTCCTTTCTGGTTCACAGTTGTGCCTATGAGTTAAGACTTAGAGAGTGAAGACAGACCTCAAGAAGTACCCTCAGGAGTTTACCATTGCTGTCAGAACTTTTAAACCACAAGCTTAGAAGGATGGTCTGTGGAAAGGGTGAATACAGAGTGTACTTGAAACTGTTAAAAATGTGTACATGTTTAAGAGAGGGTGTTAATAAACCCAACTTTTCTTTGTAATGGAAAAAAAAATACATTTAGCTAGAGGGCTTGAGGCTCCTAGTAGGTGTCACACTTCTTTTAACTTGGATGTCATACCTACAGCTATGGAAAATGTAGTCTCTCTACTTGATGCCTAAAAAGCCAGGACAAATTCCCTGTTTACAAAGGCACTGACCATAGTTTAGGATTTTAATTAAAAAAAAAAATTAAAAAAAGAAAAAATAGCTGATAAATATAATCTGGTTAGATTATAATGTCCTGAAGGACTATAATACATAACTTCTCTCACTGTTTCTCAATGTGACTCATGACATTCTCTCAAGACAACATGATTTAGTGTCAAGAATACCGACTTTGGAGTAAAGTATCCCTACTGCATCATGTATTATCTTGGAACTTTTTTCTTTGTCTGTGAAATGGGCATGTCATCATGAGGATTAATGATAATGCCAGAAAAGTGGCTTGCACAGTGTTTGATTTTATTAGGGATTAAATAAATGGTAGCACTTCTTTTGTTGCTATTATTGTTAACAATAGTGATAAAGAGGCCCTCTTGCTGTTTCCACCATGTTTTCACAATCATACCTCAGCAGAGGGAGGATGCCCTTTTCTGGCTTTTTTTTTTTTTTTTTTTAAATATTGCAGTCCAGAATGCTAATTAGTTTTACCAGGTGCCTGGGTGGAGGAAATCTCTAGTTCCTCTTTGAACCTGACCAGTTATCATAGGTTTCTCAGTAGAACTTACAGTAAAGAATCAGAGTGCTTTGTTAAAACAGTGCTTTACAAACATTTAAAATCATTTGTGCCTATCAATAAAATATTGTTAAGGATATTCCCCTAACATTTTTTTTAAATTTATAAGATATATATATATATGTGTGTATATACACACATATATATATATGTGTATGTATATATATGCATGACTAGTAAGTCATGCATATCTTAAAGCATACAGAAGGAAAGGAAAAAAATTAATGGTAAGAAAATACAAAGAAGTTCAATTATTTTCTTCTATATCTTCATGGGTCATCTAGCACAACCTCTGGGGTACACATTTTAAAAGCATTGCTCTAGAGATTTATCACTCTTTTGTAATCAGATTGCCTCACCTATAAACCAAGTATGTAAGTTACTTTCCAGAAAGTTACCCACTAGGATTTCTTTCCACCAGGAAAGCCAATAGTCTATCAGAAGACCAGATGCCTGAAGTGTTCCAGCTCTCATGCTGGCCCCATAACACAGTGGTTCTTTATCCTATTTATACTATTTGTATATTTGACTAACTTGGGAGCAGTTAAAAAAGTCTTCTGTACTCAGACCAATTAAATAAAAATCTCCAGGGGTCCGGCCCCAGGCTCACCAGGGACTTTTTAATGTCCTCAGTTTAGCCCTATTAGATATTGCCCTGTGATAAGCAAGCCATTTACAAGTCCTGGTCAACCTCCGTGCTGGAGAGCTGAGGTCTCAGAGATGCCTGGAGACCTTCTTTTCCTATCTTCCTTCAATTTTCCTTAGTCATGTGAGGAAGTGGAGGGCCATGTCTTGCTGAAGGCAGCCTGAAGCACAGTTTTTGACCAGAAGTCCAGCTTGGCCTGCACAGCAGTCCTGCCATCTTGCTGCAGGCGAAAGGAAGGAATGTCTTTGTTCTTCCAAAGATGAAGTTCTGCTTTACTCTCCAGCTGTTTTTAAACCAGGATGTGGGAACCAACAAGTATAGTGGGTGATTGGCAGGAGGAAAGAAGGCTGTAAGATGTAAGCAATGACCATCTTTACCTTGTTACTTCTAGAACAGCCCCTCAACTTATCTCCAAGAAATCCTAATAGGGAGGAGCTCATTTCTCCTTCTTGTACTCTACTTTTTTTTTTTTTTTTTAATTGAAGGTAAGATGAGGAGAGAGATCTTTCCAATATGTTTACTGACATAATGACACCTCCTAAATCAGAGTAAACATTTAATACTTGGGAAGGGGTGTTCTTCATTGAGCTTTTTATTTTTATGAATGCATACATGTATGTACATGTGTTAGCAACTACTTAACCACCAGGAAACTTTATTCTTTCCCCCTCCACCCTCTGCTTTCACCTGTTCCTTTGACCCTCATGAAACTGCTTTCTAAGTGCCTGCACTCATTTCACAGTTGAAATGTAAGCATCTAAAGATTACAATTTGCTCATCTGCTACCACGAGGCCAGAGAACATGTCTCCCTTTTCCCACAGCAAAGTCACACCGCTCCTTTCCTGGAGGAGCTCTCTGGGAAACACATATTTGCAAAATAAAAAGAGTCAGATTATGTACATCTGACCTGTTCACATCAGTTTCTTGCCCATATGTCAGATAGGAGCATCACCAGGATCTGCTGCAGCAGATATTCTCCAAGATCATCTAGCTGTTGGTCACCTTGGTCTCTTTGCAATATTTCTGAACATAGACATTTTCCTGAGGTGGTGATACGGATGTCCCATGTGCTACATGGTAGCCTGAACACTGGACCAAAAAATGCTTACTGCAATCTGACTTTGATGCTACGATTACATGTTCATTAATTTATTGAAATAATTTTTCTCCTAAAGAGCAAAACGGGCATTATCAGATGATAACTGTAGGGTCAGAAGGCTATATGACCTATTTTAGGTAATATACTTAGCCATAATGGAACCAGAAAGAACATCCAGCATGAGTAAGGGATCATACTAAATACAGCAGATAAAGAGACCAATGGACAGGTGGATATACACTTAATATAAGTCAGACACTCCATGTATATCCATCAATATGCCGGGCATCAGGCTATGGAAATAACTATTAAAGAGAAATAGATTTTACACTCAAAAGACCTTAGAATCTGATTAAAAAAAAAAAAAGACCCATGAGAAAACAGTGAAAATGTAATTAAGTTAAATATTTAATAAAAGTAAAATCTTTTGAGGGTATAGGACATCTGAATTGGTTTGAGGGAACAAAGTGCAAGTTTAGGCGATAAAGGTGAGAGCACAGAATGCTTGGAGAACATTGAGTAATTTCATTTACTGAAGCATTAAATGCAAGAGCAGGACTGATGGTACATATCATGAAAGACTGTGTGTAGTGTGTATAAAGAAATGTAACTTTACTGATATAGTACCTTAAACAGGCTTGATTTTTGTTACTTCATTAGTATATGTATTACCTGAGAGAGACGGAATAATTTAAATAATATTTTATTTTTTTTCATTTCATTTTAGTAGGTTTTTTTCGGTGTTCCAAAATTCATTGTTTATGCACCACACCCAGTGCTCCATGCAATCCGTGCCCTCCATAATACCCACCACCAGGCTCACCCATCCCCCCACCTCCTTCCCCTCCAAAACCTGAGTTTGTTTCTCAGAGTCCAGAGTCTCTTGTGGTTTGTCTCCCCCTCTGATTTCCCCCATCTCACTTCTGCTCTCCATCTCCCAATGTCCTACATGTTATCCCTTATACTCCACAAGTAAGTGAAACCATATGATACTTGACTCTCTCTGCTTGACTTGTTTCACTCAGTATAATCTCTTCCAGTCCCATCCATGTTGATATAAAAGTTGGGTATTCATCCTTTCTGATGGAGGCATAATACTCCATTGTATCTGTGGACCATATCTTCTTTATCCACTCAACTGTTGAATGGCATCTGGGTTCTTTCCACAGTTTGGTGACTGTGGCCATTGCTGCTATAAACATTGGGGTACAGATGGCCCTTCTTTTCACTACATCTGTATCTTTGGGGTAAATACCCAGTAGTGCAATTGCAGCGTCATAGGGTAGCTCTATTTTTAATTTCTTAAGGAATCTCCACACTGTTTTCCAAAGTGCCTGCGCCAGCTTGCATTCCCACCAACAGTGTAAGAGGGTTCCCCTTTCTCCACATCCTCTCCAACACACGTTGTTTACTGTCTTGTTAATTTTGGCCATTCTAACTGGTGTAATGTGGTATCTCAATGTGGTTTGGGTTTGAATCTCCCTAATGGTTAATGATGATGAACAATTTTTCATGTGTCTGTTAGCTGTTTGTATGTCTTCATTGGAGAAGTGTTTGTTCGTGTCTTCTGCCCATTTTTTGATGTGATTATCTGTTTTGTGTGTGTGTTGAGTTTGAGGATTTCTTTATAGATCCTGGATATCAGCCCTTTTGTCTCTAGTGTCATTTGCAAATATTTTATCCCATTCCATGGGTTGTCTCTTTGTTTTGTAGACTGTTTCCTTTACTGTGTAGAAGCTTTGATGTTTATGAAGTCCCAAAAGTTATTTTGCTTTTGTTTCCTTTGCCTTTGGAGATGTCTTGAAAGCTGTGGCTGTTGTCGAAGAGGTTACTGCCTATGTTCTCCTCTAGGATTCTGATAGATTCCTGCCTCATCTTGAGGTCTTTTATCCATTTTGAGTTTATCTTTGTGTATGGTGTAAGAGAATGGTTGAGTTTCATTCTTCTACACATAGCTGTCCAATTTTCCCAGCATCATTTATTGAAGAGACTTTTTTCTACTCTATATTTTTTCCCTGCTTTGCCGAAGATTATTTGACGATAGAGTTGAGGGTCCATATCTGGGCTCTCTACTCTGTTCCACTGGTCTATGTGTCTGTTTTCATGCCAGTACCATGCTGTCTTGGTGATCACAGCTTTGTAGTAAAGCTTGAAATCAGGCAATGTGATGCCCTCAGTTTTGTTTTTCTTTTTCAATATTTCCTTAGCAATCCGGGGTCTTTTCTGGTTCCATACAAATTTCATGATTGTTTGCTCCAGTTCTTTGAAAAATGCCGGTGGAATTTTGATTGGAATAGCATTGAAAGTATAGATGGCTCTAGGCAGTATAGACATTTTAACAATGTTTATTTTTCTTATCCATGAGCATGGAATGCTCTTCCATCTTTTTTTGTCTTCTTCAATTTATTTCATGAGTGTTCTGTAGTTCCTTGAGTACAGATCCTTTACCTCTTTGGTTAGGTTTATTCCCAGGTATCTTATGGTTCTTGGTGCTATAGTACATGGAATCGATTCTCTGATTTCCCTTTCTATATTTTCATTGTTAGTGTATAAGATAGGAACTGATTTCTGTACATTGATTTTGTTATCCTGCCACATTACTGTACTGTATGAGTTCTAGTAATTTGAGGGTGGAGTCTTTTGGATTTTCCATGTAAAGTATCATGTCATCTGCAAAGAGAGTTTGACTTCTTCATTGCCAATTTAAATACCTTATATTTTGTTGTTGTTGTTGTCTGATTGCTGTATCTATGACTTCTAGTACTATGTTGAACAAGAGTGGTGAGAGTGGGCATCCTTGTTGTGTTCCTAATATTTTAAATGATTTTCCCTCTTCATTTAAAAAGTAATTGTTGACCACAACTAACACCAAAGAAATACAAACTATTATAAGAACATACTATGAGCAACTCTACGGCAATAAATTTGACAATCTGGAAGAAATGGATGCATTCCTAGAAACATATAAACTACCACAACTGAGCCAGGAAGAAATAGAAAGCCTGAACAGACCCATAACCAGTAAGGAGATTGAAACAGTCATTAAAAATCTCCAAACAAACAAAAGCCCAGGGCCAGACGGCTTCCCGGGGGAATTCTACCAAACATTTAAAGAAGAACTAATTCCTATTCTCCTGAAACTGTTCCAAAAAATAGAAATGGAAGGAAAACTTCCAAACTCATTTTATGAGGCCAGCATCACCTTGATCCCAAAACCAGACAAGGATCCCACCAAAAAAGAGAGCTATAGACCGATATCCTTGATGAACACAGATGCGAAAATACTCAACAAAATACTAGCCAATAGGATTCAACAGTACATTAAAAAGATTATTCACCACGACCAAGTGGGATTTATTCCAGGGCTGCAAGGTTGGTTCAACATCCGCAAATCAGTCAATGTGATACAACACATCAATAAAAGAAAGAACAAGAACCATATGATACTCTCAATAGATGCTGAAAAAGCATTTGACAAAGTACAACATCCCTTCCTGATCAAAACTCTTCAAAGTGTAGGGATAGAGGGCACATACCTCAATATCATCAAAGCCATCTATGAAAAACCCACCGCAAATATCATTCTCAATGGAGAAAAACTGAAAGCTTTTCCGCTAAGGTCAGGAACACGGCAGGGATGTCCATTATCACCACTGCTATTCAACATCGTACTAGAGGTCCTAGCCTCAGCAATCAGACAACAAAAGGAAATTAAAGGCATCCAAATCGGCAAAGAAGAAGTCAAATTATCACTCTTCGCAGATGATATGATACTATATGTGGAAAACCCAAAAGACTCCACTCCAAAACTGCTAGAACTTATACAGGAATTCAGTAAAGTGTCAGGATATAAAATCAATGCACAGAAATCAGTTGCATTTCTCTACACCAACAGCAAGACAGAAGAAAGAGATATTAAGGAGTCAATCCCATTTACAATTGCATCCAAAACCATAAGATAACTAGGAATAAACCTAACCAAAGAGACACAGAATCTATACTCAGAAAACTATAAAGTACTCATGAAAGAAATTGAGGAAGACACAAAGAAATGGAAAAATGTTCCATGCTCCTGGATTGGAAGAATAAATATTGTGAAAATGTCTATGCTACCTAAAGCAATCTACACATTTAATGCAATTCCTATCAAAGTACCATCCATCTTTTTCAAAGAAATGGAACAAATAAGGCTAAAATTTATATGGAACCAGAAAAGACCTCGATTAGCCAAAGGGATATTGAAAAAGAAAGCCAAAGTTGGTGGCATCACAATTCCGGACTTCAGGCTCTATTACAAAGCTGTCATCATCAAGACAGCATGGTACTGGCACAAAAACAGACCCATAGATCAGTGGAACAGAATAGAGAGCCCAGAAATAGACTCTCAACTCTATGGTCAACTAATCTTCGACAAAGCAGGAAAGAATGTCCAATGGAAAAAAGACAGCCTCTTCAATAAATGGTGCTGGGAAAATTGGACAGCCACATGCAGAAAAATGAAATTGGACCATTCCCTTACACCACACACAAAAATAGACTCAAAATGGATGAAGGACCTCAATGTACGAAAGGAATCCATCAAAATCCTTGAGGAGAACACGGGCAGCAACCTCTTCGACCTCTGCCGCAGCAACATCTTCCTAGGAACAACGCAAAAGGCAAGGGAAGCAAGGGCAAAAATGAACTATTGGGATTTCATCAAGATCAAAAGCTTTTGCACAGCAAAGGAAACAGTTAACAAAATCAAAAGACAACTGACAGAATGGGAGAAGATATTTGCAAACGACATATCAGATAAAGGACTAGTGTCCAGAATCTATAAAGAACTTAGCAAACTCAACACCCAAAGAACAAATAATCCAATCAAGAAATGGGCAGAAGACATGAACAGACATTTCTGCAAAGAAGACATCCAGATGGCCAACAGACACATGAAAAAGTGCTCCATATCACTCGGCATCAGGGAAATACAAATCAAAACCACAATGAGATATCACCTCACACCAGTCAGAATGGCTAAAATCAACAAGTCAGGAAATGACAGATGCTGGCGAGGATGCGGAGAAAGGGGAACCCTCCTACACTGTTGGTGGGAATGCAAGCTGGTGCAGCCACTCTGGAAAACAGCATGGAGGTTCCTCAAAATGTTGAAAATAGAACTGCCCTATGACCCAGCAATTGCACTATTGGGTATTTACCCTAAAGATACAAATGTAGTGATCCAAAGGGGCACATGCACCCGAATGTTTATAGCAGCAATGTCCACAATAGCCAAACTATGGAAAGAACCTAGATGTCCATCAACAGATGAATGGATCAAGAAGATGTGGTATATATACACAATGGAATACTATGCAGCCATCAAAAGAAATGAAATCTTGCCATTTGCAACAACATGGATGGAACTAGAGCGTATCATGCTTAGCGAAATAAGTCAAGCAGAGAAAGACAACTATCATATGATCTCCCTGATATGAGGAAGTGGTGATACAACATGGAGGCTTAAGTGGGTAGAAGAAGAATAAATGAAACAAGATGGGATTGGGAGGGAGACAAACCATAAGTGACTCTTTTTTTTTTTTTTTAAAGATTTTATTTTTATTTATTTGACAGACAGATCACAAGTAGGCAGAGAGGCAGGCAGAGAGAGAGGAGGAAGCAGGCTCCCTGCTGAGCAGAGAGCCCGATGCGGGGCTCGATCCCA
>NC_081560.1:133216299-133342952 GCF_022355385.1 Mustela nigripes | reverse complement strand
AGAGATCACAAGTAGGCATAGAGGCAGGCAGAGAGAGAGGAGGAAGCAGGCTCCCTGCTGAGCAGAGAGCCCGATGCGGGGCTCGATCCCAGGACCCTGGGATCATGACCTGAGCGAAGGCAGAGGCTTTAACCCACTGAACCACTCAGGTGCCCCCCATAAGTGACTCTTAATCTCACAAAACAAACTGAGGGTTGCCGGGGGGAGGGGGTTTGGGAGAAGGGGGTGGGATTATGGACATTGGGGAGGGTATGTGCTTTGGTGAGTGCTGTGAAGTGTGTAAACCTGGTGATTCACAGACCTGTACCCCTGGGGAATAAAATATATGTTTATAAAAAATAAAAAATTAAAAAAAAAAAAGTAATTGTTGACCACTCGCTATATGGCAAGCCCTATTTTAGGCTCTTATAGTACCCCACTGAACAAAACAAATGAAAAGCTCTGCCCTCATGAAGATTACATTCTCTTTATTATGTTACAGATGATGAACAACTATATATACAAACACATGTATTATTATACTGGCTTTATATATAATGGGAGATACACTATATTTATTGGGCAATTTAAAGGCATATTCAATGTTAATTTTAAGTAAAATGTGATTTTTGCTTTTTTTTAAATCTTAACTCTGAGTAAGAGTTGTCGCTACAATATTTAATGAGCAGTGGGAAACTGTTGAAAATTTTGAACATGAAAGTGGAATAATATTTACATTTTGGAAAGAGGACACAAGCTGTTACGTTGTATAAGAGATGATGCCTGAGACCAACACCAGAGAGATCCATTAGATTGACACTGCATTTAAAGTAAATAAGTAAATAAAATAGACCAATAAGGCATTTGCAACATTTAAGAAGTATTGATTTATGGGGAAAGAGGAATTTAGGATAATTCCCAGAATTCTGCCTTAGGTAAGAGGATAATAGATAGAGGGAACAACTATACACAGACTATATATATACGCAGACTATCCATTATTCTCTGTACCTATTGTAGTATATATATATATATATATATATATATATATATATTATGTATATTTACACACAGATACACATATACATATATGCATGTATACTTATATACACACAGGTTAATATGGGCAAAAACACTTTCATATCACTTTATTTAACAAATATTTAAAGTGCTGTGCCAATGTGAGCTGTTACGACTTGTTGGCTTTGCTTTTATTCATAATTTGAAAAGTGTTTTTGGTACTATTTGTAATATATGATCATATCACTGAACTCATTTAACATTTATGGAAACTATAAAGTGCTGCACCAGTGTGAGCTGTTACCATCTTGTTGGATTTTGCTTTTATTCATAACTTGAAAAGACTTTTTGGTACTATTTATAATATATGGCCATGCCATAAGGCTGACTACTGGTTTCACCATTTAAAAAAAAAAGAGCACACTCTGGCTACTTTTTCATTCATTACTCACAACTGCAACTCGGTTCATAAGGGCAGAGGTAGAAGCCATGGCTGAGTAACCAGAGAATCTAGAGCTGCTGTCGGCAAATTGTCTCGTCAGTGTTCTTTTAAGGAAATCACCTGCTGGCTTATTAAAGTTAATTGCTTGCAGGTACCAAGTTCCTTAGCCAGAGCTATCAAAGTTGCTATGATTGAGGTGATTAAGGCTGTGCTGGGAGCTGGGGGAAGCTGGATGATTACTATCTTGTGTGGCATCTTAGCTTCAGGGAGACTGGATCTCTCCTCCTCATTCCTTCTTTCTGCTTGCTCTTCCACCAGCCCTTATTCTTGTCTTCTATCACATGTGGTGATCTAGTAATGTGTTAATTTTTCTCCTCCATCACTTGGTAGGCATTTATTGAGCATTTATTAAGTGGCTGGCAATTTCTGGCCTCAGGGAATACAATAATGAATAACACAGGTTCTGTGCCTAAGGCACTCCCAGTTCAGAATAGGAGACAGGGTTTTACATGGTATTATGGTATCATGCCATAAATTCTAAACAGTGTTTGTACAATATACTATGGGAGAAAGAGAGAAGAGGTATAGTACATGTGTATGTTTACATTGTCCTGGTGATTTGCTAACCTTGGGATTTGGGGTAAAACAAGATGGAAACATCTGCTTGTGTCAGTCAGTGTTCTCGAGAAGGAATTTGTTTATGTAGTTCTGGGGGATGGCAAGTCTGAAATCTGTAAGGCAGATTGATGATAAATTCAGGTAAGAAATGATGCTGCTGTCTTGACCCTGAATTTTGTAGAGCAGGCTGGCAGGATGGAATCAGGCAGGATTACTTTGTTACAGTCTTGGGGAAAGATTTCCTTCTTCTCTAGGAAACCTGTTTTTTGCTCTTCAGGCCTCCAGATGATGGGATGAGGCCTACTCACACTGAGAGAATTGCTTTTTACTTAGAGTCAATTGGCTGATAATGTGAATCCACCTAACCAAAAAAAAAAAAAAAAAAAAAAAAAAAAAACAGTCTTATAGCAACATCTAGATGGTTGTTTAACCAAACAGTTCAGCAAATAGCCCAGGCAAATTGATGAATGAAATTAACCATCACACTGCTTATGTGTGAAAACATTCATCCGCAAATTTGTTTTTCTTTTCACAGTTCCCTTTATATTTATGTCCACAGAGATACCAAAGTAATATAATTATGTTGCTCAGTGAATATGGTTTGACCCAAACATAAAGAATCAAATGATACCTGTACCAAGGAACTCAATCATAAAAGTATGCTGATTTATTGATTGTGAATATATTTTATTGACTATATTAAACATAAGACATTAAATATATGTCTCTTAGAATATAGTCAGGTCTTTCTTATCAATGATCATTTGTAAGAGAACTAAGCTAAAAATGAGACTTCTTTTGATATAGTCTTTTGGGATGGGGGTGGAGTGAGAGGATGGTGAGTAGAAGATAAAACTTCTTTTTTTTTTTTTTTTTCCCTTTCTTGGAGTGAACATCAGAGGCATTGCAGATGTATATAAATTTTAACTCCCTGATTATTAGGGTTATTTCCTTAGAATAACACCTTAAAACTCAGCCCTACTTGTCCAGTTCTGACTAGGTGTCACTTAGACCAAGGAAATAGTATCACCTTCAGACTCAAGGAAAGTCTCTGTCCTGGGACCCATGGATTAGAGGGCCCCACAAATCAAACACACCAACATAAATGACTTTTATCTCTTAGAATCTGTACTTCAGAACTGGCTCAGTGCAATCTATAGCCCTAAACATCCACTCTCATGATCAACATACGATTCAGGCTCCAGGAAAATATTTTGTACATCACTTCCTACATCACAGAAGCCCTTGACAATAGAGCTCAAATGCCATGAAAGTTTCAGGTTTAGCTGCTTTTGGAATCAGCCGGAGGCAGACATTTTGCTTTGAAGTATGGTGGGACAAGAAAGGGAATTTGAACAGTGTAAGAAAAACAATAAATAAGTAAAATTTTCCCTCTTGTGATAAATGTACTAAATCCTTACATAGCCAAGAATCATTTTCCTGAGTAAAGCTGAGCATCAATTTTCTTGCTTCTGTCCATATTTAATTGGTGGATTTGAAAGTGTACACAAGTTATCATGGTATTTTCCCATGGCGACTCTAGTACATACTGCATTATTAAACAATTCATATCAATATTAAATTTGTATGTATGTAGGACTAGAGAAAACAAACGTGAAGTGTGCTTTTAATTCTTTATATTGGCAAGTAGATGGTAAGCAATGTTAAATGAGACTTAAAATTAAGAAAATATCAGCTTCAAAAAATATTCTGAAATTAAAATTTGATATTATATACATGTTACCTTTTAAAAAATAATTTTGAATATTAAAAAAGAATTTTGAAACAAATAAAAATAATTTTGTTTTTATATTAACTTAGTTTTGATAAAATATATTGCATTTTCTGCCATTTAAAGAAAAATTTCATATTGTTTTAAGTCCTTTGGATCATTGTCATCACTGTCAACAACACACAAATTAATTAAAAAACTCAATTCTAACAACATAATCATTTTGATAAAGGCAAGAAATATAAATTTCATGGGATGTATATGTGGTCTTATGAATTGTTTTATTTTATTACTCATATAGACATTGCCAGCTCATTAACAGGACACGCACATATACACATTGAGTACATTTAGTGTCTTTGATATTTTCCCAGCTTTCAGTCATCTAAAAAATCATTGCTTTTGATTTGTCATTAAGAAATTAAAAAATTTTTAAAGATTTTATTTATTTGAGAGAAAGAGAGAGCAGGAGAAGTGGAGGGTCAGAGGGAGAAGCAGAATCCCCGCTGAGTAGGGAGCCCGATGTGGGACTCAATCCCAGGACTCCAGGATCATGACCTGAGCTGAAGGTAGTTGCTTAAGCAACTGAGCCACCCAGGTGCCAAAGTAATTAAATTTTTAAAGGTATCATAGTGATAAAATGTGTTTTATTGAAGTTCTTGGTTTTATTTATAATTTCTAAATATTTAGATACATTGTATATTGGTCTCCATTTGTACACTTGCCTTGGGTTCTATAAATATAGGGATGGATTCACTACTAAATCATTGAGCCAACATCTGGGAGAGGCCATCAGTATCCTCAAGGAGTCACTACTATTCCAAGGGGTAGATGGCAATCTCTAACCTTTGAGCCAGGAGTAAGAGCATGGGAGGTAGAATAAGCAGTGCCATTTCTATCCCTACCTTTACCTCCTTGCACCCAGTAAACATGCTTCATCTTTTTCTTAAGAGCTGGATATCTAAAAATGTTAACTCACGGAAATTATGTAGGTGGGACTGGGAAACTTGGAATAGACTGTAAGTAAATTATTGAAATTAGCCCTCAGATATCATTCTACAAGAGGGGACATTTGAGCTGGATCTGGAAAGATGAATAGAACTCCTCCAGGTGGATAAATTGTGTGTGGGAAGAGGTACACTAGGAAAAGACATAAAAGGCAGGGTGTGTTTAGAATATTTCAGAATGTTCATATGACTAAAACACTGGGTGGGAGGAAGGAAATGGAAAGAGAAGGGCTAAAAAAACAGAACAGAAAGGGCATACATTTTCCTAAGAGCTTGGACTTTATTCTTTATATGGTAGGGAATCACTACAGGAGTTTCAAGAAGGCAAGTGACATGATTGGTTCTGCCTTTTAAAAATTAGCTTTAGCAGGTATGATAATGACTTGGAGGGCTTGTCGGAACACAGATGGCTGAGCCCCACCCCCACAGTTTCTGACTCAGTAGGACTGGAGTAGAACCCAAAGAATTTGCATTTCCAACAAATTCCTGAGTGATGCTATGCTACTGATATGGGAACCATAGTCTAAAAACCACTGCTCCACAGAAGGAGGATGGTTGGTGAACAGTTCATGGAAATGAAACTATAAGGAGGAGACAAGACAGGGGATTATTACAATAGATCACTAAACAGGAATGATAATTTTTTTATAGGAACTAAATTAAAAAAGTCTTAGGAAATAATAATTTGAGTTGGTGACTGACTGAATTTGGAGTGTGTGGGTAAGGAAAACAGGTGTTGGGAATGGCTCTATAACTGGCTTATTTGTCTTTGGTTGTATGAAATAGCCCAGGTTTGTAACCTAGAGAGAAAAAAAGAGAATAGATTTCAATTTTAATTCCAGGTCATTGGTAAAAAGGTGCAATTTAATTAAAGATCATACAACTCTGGATCACCTAGCTTTGGGTAGACTAAACTAAAAGAGTGGGGAAGTTCTTTTATGCACAGAATATACTCAGTCCATTAGCAAATGTTTGAGGTAAATAGCATTAATATGTTAATATTTCATTCATTTGTTATAGTCAACAGACCTTCACAATTATATCATTTTGAGTGTGGTTACGGATTGATCTCCTTTTTGGAGATTGCCTTAAGTCTATGACTTAATTTCTTTATTACAAGATAGAGCTGTCAGAATGGGCATTTTTGCTTCATGATGCTGGTATTATGGAATTTTTTTTCTCTAAATAGTGCCTTTTTATACCTTTAATTATTATTTTAGGTTTAGTGAAATTTAATAATAATCTCTTTCACAGTTGGAAGGAGACAGGCTCATCCTTAATATTTGAATAGACCAGGGCAAAAGTATAAATGGAGACTTCCTTCTTCCATTTGTCTAAATATGTAAATATGTAAATGTTATAGACCAAGCTAATTAGCTCTTAAATAAAATATGTTCTATTTCTCTACCTTCACATACATACTGATACCCTCAAACACATACACACATGTGCAAATAGGTTTACAGAATTTTAAAGATATTTAAAACAAGTATTTTATTTTATTTTAAAATTTTTATTATTTTTTAATTATGTTGTGTTAGTATTGTAAAATAACGCTATGCATTTTGTATGACTTAAACTTCAAAGATGGCTGGATTTGCTTGTCATTTCTTTGGAATTCTGATTGATGAGCCTATAAACATGATTCATACATATAACACATTGATTCCATAATATTTTTATGTCATTTTAGTGAAATGACTTACGAGGTTATAGTAAATTTTTACATAATTTGTGTTCTATTGACAGTAAAGATTTAAAGGTTAATGTAAGATATAATTATATGCAAATGTGGAAAGTTTAGGCTAGTTCAATATTATGGATGTATAAGTACATATTTGTGAAAAAAATATAAAACAATCACCAAAAGAGAATAAGAAACTAATTTCATGCACTTGACAATAATAAACACACATCAAATAGTCATAGTCAAGAAAATATAAAATTAAATTATTTTTCATTTGTATTCTCAATTTTTTCTTTCAATATAACTTTTAAAAAAGTACAAATTATAATAAATGTATATCAACACTCAAAATTGCATAAATAGAGCCAAAATTTTAAAAGTATCTAAGTCATTATTTTTATATCTTATAGTGTTTCGTGTCTTGTAATTAGTTGCCTAAAGATTTGACAGCATACTTCATGACTGATATGTCTAGATCTTCATATGTACCTTCATATATTTGAGGGTAATATGTATTAATATTGCAAATTACTGCTGTCAACGTGTGGAACTACTGTGATTATTGTAAGGACTTCTGAAACATATAATTAGAACATGAAGAGAGCAAAGGAAATGGATACTCTTCACACCTGGAAAACAATACTGAATGCAAGAAAATATTGCATTGATTTGAAAGGGTGGATTGACAAGATCATTAATTTGTTCTTTCTCTTCCCTAAGCACTTGCATTGTTCATATTGTCTCCACACTAGAAAGCAGTGTCCTTCTTCAACCCAAATGGCAGCAAAACACATAAACCTTTATGTCTTTTAGATACGTCCCTCCCCGCCTTTTTAAGACATTAAGGAAATGGGCAACACGTGTTGAGAAGCATTTCTCTGGTGCCTTAGTACTGTTACTTAGAGAAGCCACGGTTTAAGCACATAGGAGTGCTGTTCCTGTAGCAAGGAGTGAAGGGCAGAGCTTACAGGAAGGTCTGTAAGTATCAAGTAGTACTACTGGTATTTTAGATACTTTAAAAGAGAAAAATACCAAATTATTAGTTTCTTTTTCTCGAGACCTTCTGTTTGACTCTTCCTCTCCACAAAGTGTGATCTCTTAGAAATAGCTGCCATTTTTTGGAACAGGTGTTCTCAGTAGGTATTCAAATTAGAGAAAACAAATATAAAGGGTAAATGCCTTATACAATTAAAGTGTACACAATGAAAGAAAGGTTCCAAGGAGGCTGGAGCTGAGAGTAGGGAAGGAAGTTAAACATTGGCCTGGAAGGGGAGGGTATAGTGATGAGGAGACTTTAACTGGGAATCTATATGGGGCTATGATTAGGCAAAGAGATAGCTAGGTATATAGAAGAAGGGACAAGGGTAGGAAAAAGGTAAATGAAGAGGAAGTTGGGAAAAAAAAGACAAAATTTGTGATGGATGTTTAAGAAATAACAAAGAATCCATTATCATAGGAAAGGAGTGAGTGAAGGAGAGAGTCATAGGAGTGAGAGTAGAGAGATACCAGGGGGCCAGATACAGCAGGCCTTGTGAACATGATGAGGAGCCTGAATGATATGGGATGCCATTAAACGTTTTGTCAACAGGGCGACGTGGTTTTAAATAATGATTCAGGCACTATTTTGAAAATAAGATATAGGTGGACAGGATAGAATCAGGAAAACAGGTGGACAGGGTAGAATCAGGAAAACTCTGAAATACCATGAGCCTGGAGAATGAGACTCCATGGTGGACTGGCAAGGTTCCAGCACAGTTTTGGGATGGTGTGTGATGACAGTGGAGCGAGGATGCAATCCACCAGTGGAGTGCCCACAACCCAGTGCTGTAAGCTGAGCTTCCAGGACAAGGGGACAGTTTCATAAAGTTCTTTAAGATCTGTGTTATGGTGAAGACAAAAGCCAAAGAAAGAAAATCCTGCCAGGTGCTATGCTTTAAAACACGTAGGGTACCAAAATGCTTAACATTGTCAAATGAGGGAGATTCTCTGTTTGAGTTACTTTTGAAATCAAAACCTCAAAAAGTAAAAAGCCATTAGTGATTAAGAGGAAAGATGGGAGGTAAGGCAGTTGCAGGAATCAAAATGAGATTCCTGCTGGTTCGTATTGATAGAGATGGGACTAATGACTCTTAATCTCACAAAACAAACTGAGGGTTGCTGGGGGGAGGGGGTTTGGGAGAAGGGGGTGGGATTATGGACATTGGGGAGGGTATGTGCTTTGGTGAGTGCTGTGAAGTGTGTAAACCTGGTGATTCACAGACCTGTACCCCTGGGGATAAAAATATATGTTTATAAAAAAATAATAATAATAAAAAAATAAAAAATAAAAAAAGAAGGGTTCTGTAAAAAAAAAAAAGATATTGGAACTTATTTCTGTGTGATGAAAAAGGAGAAATAAATATGGATGGCAAGGAAGATGGAGGGACCCAGATCATAGCACCCTGTTAGCTTTGTGGTTCTCAGACTAACTCTGTGGAGCTAAAACCCTACTATCCTGAGGGATTTGGAAGGAGGGTAGGGAAGTCTCTGGGGTATATAGAGGACTCCTTAGTTCAGGTATTAGTATGTTAATAAAAGTTTACACAGATTTTCCCATCCCAGCACCTAACTGCCCAGTGCCTCCAGGGAGACTACCCAGAGAATGCCTCCTAGATGTTAAAAGAAAATAAATAAATAGGAAGCATATATATGCATATGTCTGTGCTTTCCACAGTTATCATATAGACACGTTCTAAAGGTAATTGCTTATCTGTGGTGCAGTCTAGCATAGGAGGCTGAATGTGAGGTGTCTTTTTTATTTGTATCAGAGGAAATGTAAAAGAAAGTCACTGAGCGTGAAAATGTGTTGCTCAGTTTCAAGCGGGGCTTTCATTATGCTACTATAGATGCCAAAGGAAAGAGACCCACTGTGGTATATCATAGCATCTGTTGGCCAAGGCAAAGTGACAGTGTATTCAATTGTCTTGTGCCTTAGTATGGGGTGTGTGTGTATGTCTGTAAAGGAGAGAAAGAGAGAGAGAGAGGGAGAGGGAGATGTGAGTGAATGGTTGTTTTGGCATATATTAATTTATCCACACTTTGCTATCTAGGAATAAAATTCTTGGTGACTTTCAGACAGACATTTCTAAAACTGAGACTAGCTACCTTCTTGAACAATATTGAAACATCAGTGCCAAAGGCAGTTCTTTGAGACAGAACACTCTTATTTAATATGCAGGTCAAATGTTTATTTCTCATTTATTTCCTTCATCATTTCTTGTCAAGAATGAGAAAATCCCGTGCTCTAAATCTCCTAGGGGAAATCACTGGTATTTTGAAGTTCATACATTTTTGGAAATTCCCACATTCATTCTGAGTCTCAGATCTTATTACATGTTTACTATTCAACATTTAAGCATCTTCAGGGAACTCTTCACCACCCTTCCATTTCTAAGATTTGTGGCTAATGAATATCAGATTAGAGGATATAAACAACTATACCGGCTTTATTTCAGCTATCCTAGTATTGGATCCATATTAAAAGAACATTAAGGAAACTAATTTTTGGTGTGAGGGAGGTTCTGACCTAGGGAAGACAATTGAGGCCAGAAAAGATGGCTGGGTAGAGGGTTGGGAGTAGGCAGTTGGGAAGAGTGTAAACTGCCAGCCACATACTCTTCTAAAGAGCAAAAACATAAGAAAAGTGAGAACTATGAAAAGCATGAAAACCAAATGGCCTTAAGTTATGTTGACTAGGTAAAGCAACATAAAGAGGAACAAGGAGACAAAAACAGATTGAATGACAGAAAATGTGAATGAAAGACATTTAAGATGATACATTCTTAGAAGGGTCAAGTGTTTTCATCTATACATTTCTTGAATTTCATGACTATAGCTGGGTTTTGTTTTTTACTTTGTTCTAATCCTTTTTGAAGTTTCTGAAACTAAAGATTAGGATGCATTTTGTGTTCGTTCTTTTGCTAAAGTTTCTTGATGAGAATGTGTGTTCCAAGTCCCATATTACTTGACTGTACAGGGAATATGTACTTGTAACAAATAAATCACTTTGAACTTAGTGTCAATTGATAGAAAACAGTATTATTTTTATTCACTACAAACGTCTTTGGGAGCACAATTCCACATTACCTTTTTCAGGTGGCTGAGCCTGAGTCCATTTATTTGAAACTTTAAGAAAGCATTTTGACATGAACTGCTAATACTTTTATTAAGGTTCTAAGACAAAGCACAGTCAGATTATTTGTATATTTAAAACATATCCTATAGAGAGAAAACAGTAAATGTATAAAGAAATGGTATCATTTATACCATACCTGATGCAAGAGAATTCTAAAACTATAATTAGGGCAAGTGCATACCAAACTCTGAGATTTTTTCAACCTTGAATTATAAATGACTCAAATAGTTATTTAGTTTGTTACTTCAAATTATATTTCAAAATATAGTTCAAGTATATATTTTAACTTATGTGTTCAAATATGTCTTGAATATATGTCCATAATAGATATTGAATTATCATAGAGATAACAAGAAAAAAAAAAACCACGACACTTAGTAAAGAATTTTGCATTTGCTTTAGGAGCTACATATACATGTCTTCTTAAAACTCAGCTTTCCTTATTGTTGAAGAATTACTTAATGCAGAGTTTGTTATATCCTAAACACTCTAGGATATTCCATCATTATGTCAGCAAACCATGTCATTAGTGATGGATAAAACTTAAGAAAAATAGTTTATCAGGTAGAAAAAAATGTTTTTTTCAAAGGAGAAAGCCCAGTTTTGGGGATTAAAGCATTCTCTTGGTTCTTCTTTAAAAAAATCATGTAATTGACAAATGACATTATATTAGTTTCAGATGTACAACATAGTGATTGGATGATTGTATATACTGTGAAATGATCACTACATTAAGTTTGGTTCAGATCCATCACCACACATAGTTACAGAATTGTGTGTGTATGTTTGGGGTGTGTGTGTGCATGAGTGTGTGTGTGTGTGTGTATGTGTGTGTGTCTTTGTGTGTGATGAGAAATTTTAAGATCTACTGTCTTGACAACTTTCAAATATGCAATACGGTATTATTAACTATAGTTGCCATGCAGTATATCCCATCCCCTGACTTACTTATTTTATAACTGGAAGTTTGTACCCTTTGACCACCTTCATCTGTTTCGCCTACCCCTTCCCTCACTTCCTGCCTATGGCAACTACCAATCTGTTCTCTGTAACTGTGGAGCTTGGTGGTTTATTTTTGTTTCTTTTCTTTTCTTTTTTTTTGATTCTTCATATAACTGAGATCATATGCTATTTGTTGTTCTCTGTCTGACTTATTTCACTTTGCATAATGCCCTCAAAGTCCATCCATGTTGATGGAAATGGCAAGATTTTTTTCCTATGGCAGAATAATATTCCATTGTGATATAATAATAATATCCATATAGATAGTATATATTTCTTCTTAATTTCTGATAGTTGGCATGTGAAATACCATGATTGTATTTTTCTTTTTTACTAGAGCAATGAAATTCTACATGTTTTCTGATTTAATTATTAAAGAAAATTTTGGTGAGGCTTCTAATTTGGTGTTCTAATATGGCTTCTAATCAGCTGTTCTATTCAGCTGGCTGTTGATACATTTTCAAACCTCTTAATACATAGGAAGCCATATTTTGGCAGCCTAGAAAACCTTAAAAAGTGGGCATTGAAATGACTGCATTGCCTATCCATGAGAGCATACATACTAATTTCAATTCTTGTTTGTAATGGTCAATAATAACTTCGGTATAATCCATGATTTTGTAGGTAGTGTGAGAGAGTGGAGAAGTAGTGAAGAGGGAAAAAGATAAGTATTTGTTCACATAACAGTAGTCATAAACTCTGGCATTCAAAAAGTTAACTTTTTCCTAATTATTTTTTTATTTAAGTATAGTTGACACACAATGTTACATTAATTCATGTGTGCAACTTAGTGATTTGACAGGTTTATATATTGTGTTCACTACAAATAGAGCTACCATCATTCTATTACATTGCTATTATAATATCATTGATTCTTAAATAATTTTAATTTTGAATCAGAATGGCAAAATTAATCTCAGTTTTGGGGGGATTCTCTCAGATTTTTTTCCAGTGTTCCAACTGATTTCTGGGAGTTTCTGTAGTGGCAAGGGATAAGGATCTCTGATCTCCCATTTTATCTGGCATTTGCTGAGACTCCTCCTGTCTATCCCATAACCCATGGTAGCTGCAGTTGAATCAATACTTTTTCATGTCTTCAGAGACCTGTATCATCTCTGTCAAGGCTCCTTTTGGCAGATGGGAATCATGATCTTATGCAACACTGAGGCACAGGAAATTCTATGTAGGCACAGAGCCTAGCCATGCTACCCTAAAATTTTATTTCCCTATATTCTTCCTCAAGTTCATATAATATCTCTGTGACTGTTGTTTATCCTTTTGTGTTTGATCTGGAGGAAATGGGGCCTGAGAGAACCTTAACACCAGATCCTTTCTGCTCCCCACAGGACCTAAACTTTTTTTTTTTTTTTTGACACTTAAAAGCCACTACTTTCTACTGTACATCACTTCCCTGAGGTGGTAAGCATAGAATCAAAGCTAAGTGCAGTTGCGGAAGAAAGATAATACCAGATGTAGAAGAAAGAAAAGAAAAAACAAAAACAAAAACACATGGGTTAATATTTCCAAAGTATTATTCCACCATTAAATGACCATATGAATGGAATTAATTTTCTTGGGCTCAGTCCCTGGTTAAGGAAGCAGAAGCTGGCAGTAATTAGAGAAGCTTTTGGATCAATTTCTTCATTGCCTGTGAAGTTTTAGGTATCTTCTGGCTCAAAATTCAGCGATACTCAGTAAAAATAACATTTGAGAGAACTTTCTCTTTCCTAGAATTTCCCTCTAGCTCTCTGGTCTTTTGTATGGGCTGAATTGTATGCCTTTTTAAATTCATGCTGAAGCCCTAATTCTGAGTAACTCAGAATGTGACTATTTGGATATAAGGTCTTTAAAGAGCTGATTAAGTTATAATGAGTTTGTTAGAGTGGGCTTTATCCAGTATGACTGGTGTCTATAAGAAGAGAAAATGTGGACACATAGGGACTCCAGGAATATGCACACACAGGGGAAAGAGCATGTGAGGACAAAGTGAGAAGGCAGCCATTTGCAAGCCAATGAGAGATGCCTCAGAAGAAATGAAATCTGCTGACACCTAAATCCTGGATTTCTAGCTCCTGGAAATGAGGAAATAAATTTCTTTTATTTAAGCCAGCTTGTGTGTGGCATTTTGTTATGCAGCATAGCAAACTAAGATACTTCTGTCTATTTCTCCGTCTTAAGCCTTACATACCAGGCCCCCCGGATTATAGTCTGACTAGAGTTAATGTTCAATATTATTCAGTTAGTGACAATATCGCTGCCAATATATACTTGGGATTATACTGTTTCTGTAAAATTTATTTCTACTTTTTATTGTTCTCAGAAAAAAAAAAAACCTACTAAGACTCTAGGTTGTGTGACTTTGACATAGCAAATTGAAAATTAGTTGAAATTCTCTACCAATTAAGATCGAATAAACCAAAACACTTTGCCTTAAGTAAATCTAAAACAATAACATTTTGAGAAGATTTAACTGCATTTCAGTCCTGATTACTATAGATTTTTTTTATGAAGATACAATATGAAACCTTGGAGGGTGTTGTTTGTGCTGATTGTCTATATTCTCAGCAGTTGCCTAGTCAGTTAACACCAACACATGGATATACAGAATATATATAATATATGTTATATATGTTTATACATGTATGTTAACTAATGAATTAAAATGCAGTGTTATATTAATTTCAGGTGTACAATGTAATGGTTCAACAATTCCATACATCACCTGGTACTCACAATTATGTTCTCTTAAATACCTATCATCTATTTAAGACACCCCCAAATCCCTCTCCTCTGGAAACCATCAGTTTATTCTCCACAATTAAGAGTCTGTTTCTTTGTCTTTCTCTCCTTTTTTTTTTCTTCCCTTTGCTCCTTTGTTTTTCTTAAATTCCACACATGAGTGAAATCATATGGTATTTGTCTTTCTATGACTTATTTCACTTAGCATTATACCTTCAAGCTCCATCCATGTTGTTGCAAATGGCAAGTTTTCATTCCTTATATGGCTCAAAAATATTCCATTTTGTGTGTATATGTGTGTGTATATCACATCTTCTTTATACATTCTTTTAACTGATGGACACTTAAGCTGCTTTCATATCTCGGCTATTGTAAATAATGCTCCTATAAACGTAGGGGTGCATGCAAACCTTTAAATTAGTGTTTTTGTATTCTTTGGGTAAATACCCGGAAGTGCAATTGCTGGATAATGGGGTACTTCTATTCTTAACTTTTTGAGGAACTTCCATACTGTTTCCCAGAGAAGCTCTCAAGTTTGCATTCCCACCAACAGTGCAAGAGGATTCCTTTTTCTCCACATCCTCACCAACACCTGTTTTTTCTTGTGCTCTTGATTTTAGCCATTATGCCAGGTGTGAAGTGATATCTCAAAGTAGTTTTGATTTGTATTTCCCTGATGGTAACTGATGATGAATCACTTTTCATGTTTCTTGGTCATCTGTATGTCTTTCTTGGAAATATGTGTGTTGATGTCTTTTGCCCATTTTTTAATTGGATTTTATTTATTATTATTATTATTTTGCTTTTTGGGTTTTTAGTTGTGTAAGTTCTTATGTATTTTGCATATTAACCCATTACTGGATATGTCATTTGCAAATATCTTCTCCCATTCCATAGATTATATCCTTCGCTGTGCAGAAGCTTTTTATTTTGATGTAGTACCAATAGTTTATTTTTGCTTTTGTTTCCCTTCTACCTCAGGAGACATATCTAGAAAACAGCTACTATGGATGATGTCAAAGAGGTTACTGCCTGTATTCTCTTCTAAGAGTTTTGTGGTTTCAGGTCTCACATTTAGGTCTTTAACCCATTTGAATTTATTTTTGTGTACGATGTAAGAAAGTGGGCCAGTTTCTTTCTTTCCATGTTTCTCTCCAGTTTTCCTGACACCATTTGTTGAAGAGATTATCTTTTTCCCATTGGATATTCTTTCCTGCTTTATTGAAAATTGATGGTAGAGTTTTAGGTTTATTTCTGGGTTTTCTATTCTGTTTAATTGATCTTCAAGTCTATTTTTGTGTCAGTACCATACTAGTTTGATTACTACAGCTTTGTAATATAACTTGAAGTCTGGAATTGTGATGCTTCCAGCTTTGCTTTTATTTTTCAAGATTGCTTTGGCTATTTGGGTCTTTTGTGGTTGCATATAAATTTATAATTGTTCTGGTTCTGTGAAAAATGCTGTTGGCATTTTGATAGCAATTGCATTAAGTGTGTCGATTGCTTTGCATAAGTATAGGCATTCTAACAATATTTGTTTTTCCAATGCATGAGCATGGAATGTTTTTTCCATTTCTTTATGTTATCTGCAATTTCTTCCATCAGTGTTCTATAGTTTTCAGAGTACAAGTCTTTTACCTCTTTAATTAGGTTTATTCCTAGGTATCTTATGATTTTTGATGTAGATAGGATCAACTCCTTGATTTCTCTTTCTGCTGCTTTATTATCAGTGTTTAGAAATGCAACAGATTTCTATATATTGATTATGTATCCTGTGAATTTTAAAAAAGATTTTATTTATTTATTTGACAGACAGAGATCATAAGTAGGCAGAGAGGTAGGCAGAGGGGTGGGGGAAGCAGGCTCAATTCCAGGACTCTGAGATCATGACCTGAGTGAGCCGAAAGCAGAGGCTTAACCCACTGAGCCATTCAGGCACCCCTATCCTGTGATCTTATTGAATTTATCAGATCTGGCCATTTTTTTGATGGCATCTTTCAGGTTTTCTGTATATAATATCTGTCATCTGCAAATATTGAAAGTTTTACTTTTTCCTTACCAGTTTGGATGACTTTTATTTGTCTGATGAATTAGACATTTGTATGTTGAATCAAAGTGGTAAGAGTGAGCATCCTCATCTTCTTCCCGATCATAGAAGAGAAGCTCTCAGATTTTCCCCATTACAGATGATGTTAGTTATGAGTTTTTCATATATAAGCTCTATTATGCTAAGGTATATTCCTTTTAAACCTACTTTTTTGAGAGTTTTTATCATGGGTAGGTATTGTACTTTGTGAAATACTTCTTCTGCATCTATTGAAATGATCAGATAGTTCTTATCCTTTCTCTTATTAATGTCATGTAGCACACAGATTGATTTGCAAATATCAAACCATCCTTGTAACCCAAGAATAAATCCCACTTGATTGTGGTGAGTGATTTTTTTTAATGTATTGTTGAATTTGGTTTGCTACTATTTTGTTGAGGATTTTTTGCATTTATATTCATCAGGAATATTGGCCTGTAGTTCTCTTTTTTTAGTGGTGTCTTTATCTGGTTTTGGTATGAGAATAATGCCGGCCTCATAGAATGAATTTGGAAGTTTCCTTCCTTTTCTATTTGGAATAGTTTGAGAAGAATAAGTACTAACTCTTTAAATGTTCATTAGAATTCACCTATGAAGCCATCTGGTCCTGGACTTTTCTTCCTTGGGAGTTTTTTGATTCAGTATCTTTGCTGGTTATCAGTCAGTTCAAATTTTTTATTTCTTCCTATTTTAGTTTTGTCAGTTAGATATTTCTAGGAATTTATCTATTTCTTCTCATTTGTCCAATTTGCTATCATATAGTTTTTCATAATATTCTCTTGTAGTTGTTTGCATTTCTGAGGTGTTTGTTGTTATTTCTTCTCTCTCATGGAATATAGTTTTCAAATAGGTAGCTAACTCTAGTTCATCTTATCACTTGTTTATTATTCATATATTTTGTCTCCAAGTAATAGATACTTTGAGTTAGTTCCTTTTTTACAAAGAAAATGTTTCTATTATGGTATCTAACACAAGGATGTAATCTTAAGGGTACTTGGCACTTCCAGTAAGTTGGAATATAGGAAAGATATTGATAAATTCCTACAACTAAGATTAACAACCACAGGGCAAATCAGCAGATCTTTATTTAATGTCTACCATACTAGATACTCTATGTGATACACAAAATATAAGAAAGATTTCTGTTCTCACACAGTTGGGTCTCACAGTTGGGAAGAGAAGACATAAAACATTAAAATGTGAGTGCTGTGAAGTGTGTAAACCTGGTGATTCACAGACCTGTACCCCTGGGGATAAAAATATATGTTTATAAAAAATAAAAAATTAATAAAAAAACATTAAAATGTAATTATTTCATAAGACTAAAAATGGTTATAATTCAGAATACACTGTGCCTATCCTTGTTCAGACAATCATTTTGTAATTCTTTTTCTCCATACTTTGTATACAAGATGAATGTAGACTCAAATATGAATCCATCTTTAGTAGACATTAATAAAATGTCAAATAGTGAGTTGTTATAACTGAAGTTCATTTTACTAATAGGAACAATTCCTCTATAATGTTCTTAGAACTTTAAAATGAAGAAGGAATTTTTAAAGAATGGTTTGTTCTTTACTTAAATAAGCATTATTAAATGCTTAAACTGGACATATGTGCTTATTTATTCTCATTTATTTTAAATATTCTCTTCTGTGTTTTTGTTATTGATTTCTTCTTTTGTAATCTTCCCATGTGTTTCTTCTCTTTTCTACTAATTCTATCAACCATATACAGTATGTCTTTTCCAGTATCTTTTTTCTCCTAGTGTTTTTATACCACAAGCCTTTGTTTCCCCCTATGAATTTCACACTTGATTTTACTGAACCATTCCCTCATTATTGTGGCTTCAAATCTCTGCCAGCAAACTGAACTTTTTCTTCTATTTATGCTTTGGTGAACTCCCACTTTTCATATGGTCTCTGCATGGTGGGAAGGACTATTTATTTATGTATTCCTCATAATTCTTTACTGTTTTTGAGGGAAAGGAACCATCTTTCCACCACTCCTATCATGAAGACAATTCCCCTGAGCAAACTGACTTTCCCCTTCCCATTTTATGACTTTAAGTCAGACTCCTGACAATTCTCATATAATTAATAATAGTGGCTTTCATGTTTTTACTTTATAACCCACGGCTTCTCAGTGTGTTTATGTACATGGACAAGAATATGCCCAGAAAAGGGAATTAAGGCAGAAAATCTTCATTCAGAAGATGAACTAAAATTGGGTCTTGCAGAACTTGGATAGAGAGATGGCATTGCATAGTCCAAATAAAAAAATGTAAACTATATTCTGAGGACAATAAATAGACTAAATGCATGAAAGCAAAGATTTTTAGAGAGTATGTAAATTTTTTTGAAGGAAGAAAATGAAGAAGGAATTGAAGAAGGGTGTGGGATAGAGAAAGCAAGAAAGAACAACTAGTTTAGAACTTGAATAAAAACCAAAACACTTACTCTGTGCTCTGTAGGAAACGGAGAACCTGGGAAAGCTGTTTTTTGTTTTGTTTTGGTTTGTTTTTAAAGATTTTGTTTGTTTATTTGACAGACAGAAATCATAAGTAGGCAGAGAGAGAGGTGGGGAAGCAAGCAAGCTCCCTGTCAAGCAGAGAGCCCAATATGGGGCTCAATTCCAAGACTCTGGGATCATGACCTGAGCTGAAAGTGGTGGCTTTTAACCCATTGAGCCACCCAGGTGCCCCAATGCTGTTGTCTTTATTGTGCATTGATGGTATGCAGAATACTATTCTAGACACAAAAGAGGTTTTAAGATGTTACAGCATGAACTAGGGTCATGCACTGATAATGTAACAGAGGGAGAACTATACACTAACTGAATAAAGATTGAATTGAGAAGTTGTGTTTTCTATAAAAAGACATCAAAGATGACTATGACTTGAAAACTGTTTGTGTCTAGGAGAATTGTGTTGTGTATGATTGGAAGGGATGCCCATTTTATGGTGAAGAATGAAGGATTGTTTTTTCCCAAACAGGAGCTAGAAAGATGTAGTTGGCTTAGAAATGAAGAGATGAAGGTTAGGACAAAAACCAATGTAGCTTGGGTGCTATTTAGTACTACTGATATCCTTAAAAAGAACAAAGAATATAATGCAAAGATAGAGTAAGAGAAGATAAAATATTTCTTAAAAGAAAGGGTACTCTCTACAAATATGATGGAGTAATAAACAAATTCACACTTATTTTTGGAGATTTTAACACCTCTATCTCAATAGCTGATAAAACATATGGGCCAAAAATTCTGTAAGGATTTGGATGACTTGATTAACATTACCATCCAACATAATCCAATAACTTACATAGAACTATCCATTCTAAAACCAAAGACCTTGCAAAAAGAAGTATGTGAACCAATATCTCTTATGAATATAAATCCAAACTTTATTTATTTTGATTTTTATTGTTTACTACAGATTTAAAAATTTCTTTAAGTGCATTTTTAAACACCTCCACCTATTTTACCTATCTCCCTCTTCCCTCCCCAATGGCAATCACAGTTTATTCTTTATATTTGAGTCTGCTTTTCTGTCTCCTTTTTTTTGTTCATTTGGTTTGTTTCTTAAATTCCACAGATGAATAAAGTTATAGCATTTGTCATTCTCCATTCTTATTTCACCTAGCATTATACCCTCTAGATCCAACCATATTGTTGCATATCACAAGATTTTATTTTTTTATGGCTGAGTAATATTCCTTTGTATGTATGTGTGTGTGTGTACCACATTTTTTTTATCCATTGATCTATCAATGGACACTTGGGTTGCTTCCATATCTGGGGTATCATAAACAGTGGTGCATTAAACATAGTAGTGCATATATCTTTTTGAATTAGTGTTTTCATTTTCTTTGGGTAAATACACAGTAATGCAATTACTAATTATATGGTAATTCTATTTTTGATGATTTGAGGAACATCCATACTGTTTTCCACAGTGGCTGTATGAGCTTGCATTTCCACCAACAGTGCAGGAGATTCCTTTTTCTCCACACCCTTACCGAGACTTGTTGTTTTTGTGTTTTTCATTTTTAGCCTTTCAGATAAGTGTGAGGTGATACATCATTGTAGTTTTGAATTGCCTTTCTCTGATGATTACTGATGTTGAGAAACATCTCAAGCATGACTTTTCATGTGACTCTTGGCCATCTGTATGCTGTCTTTGGAAAAAATGTCTACTCCTGTCCTCTGCCCATTTTTAATTGGATTATTTGTTTTATTTGGAGTTGAGATGTATAAATTGCTAATATATTTTGGATATTAACCCTTATTGTATATCACATTTGAAAATATCTTCTTCTATTTGGTAGGTTGTCTTTTTGCTTTGTTGGTGGTTTCTTTTGCTGTATTTACTTTGATATAATTTTTTTGATATAATTTCAATAGTTTAATTTTGGTCTTGTTTCCTTTGCCAAAGGAGGTCTATCTAGAAAAATATTTCTATGCTGATGTCAAAAAATTTACCATTATGTTTTCTTCAAGAAATTGTATGGCTTCAGATCTCCCATTTATGTCTTGAATGCATTTTGAGTTTATTCTTGTGTATTGTATAAGGAAGTGGTTTAGTTTCATTCTTTTGAGCGCTGCTGTCCAGTTTTCCCAGCACCAGTTAATGAAGAGACTTTTTTCCCTATGATATATTTTTGCCTCCTTTTATAGATTAATTGACCATATAGTTGTAGGTTTATACCTTGGTTGTCTATTCACTTCCATTGATCTATGTGCCAATTTTTGTCACAGTACCACACTGTTCTGATTGCTACAGCTTTGTAGTATATTTTGAAATCTGCAATTGTGGTACTGTCAGCTTTGTTCTTTTTCAAGATTACTTTCACTTATTCAGGGTCTTTTGTGATTCCATACAAATTTTAGGATTATCTATTCTAGTTATATGGAAAATGCTATTGGTACCTCCCACCACCCCCCTTTTCTTTAAGTAAGGGATAGAGAGAGCTGGAGAGAGAGGATCTTAAGCAGGCTATATGACATGGGGCTTGATCTCACAACCCTGATATCATGATCTGAGCCAAAATCAAGAGTCTGATGCACTTATCCAATTGAGCCACCCAGGGACCCTGCTGTTGGTATTTTGATAGGGATTGAATTAAAATTGTAGATTGTTTTCAGTATTGTGGACCTTTTAACAGTATTAGTTCTCTCAGTCCCTGAACATGAAATATCTTTCCATTTGTTTGTGTCATCTTCAATTTCTTTCATCAGGGTTTTATAGTTTTCAGAGTACTGGTCTTTCACATCCTTGGTTAAGTTTATTCCTAGATATTTTATTTTATTTTTTTGGTACAGTTGTAAATGGGATTGTTTTCTTAATTTCTCATTCTGTCACTTCATTATTAGTGTATAGAAATGAAACTTTTCTGTATGATTTTTTTCCCCCATGGTTTTACTGAACTCATTTATTAGTTCTAGTGTTTTTCTTTTTCTTTTCTTTTCTCTTCTTTTCTTTCTTTCTTTTTTTCTTTTTTTTTTTTTTTTGGTGGAGTCTTATATATGGTATCATGCCATCTGTAAATCATAAAAATTTTACTTCTTCTTTTTCGATTTAGAGATCTTATTTGACTTCTGTGGCTAGGACTTCCAGTCCTCTGTTGAGAATTGGGAGGAGGAGACTTTCTTATCTTATTCCTGACCTTAGAAAAAAATTCTCAGTTTTTACCATTGAATATAATGTTAGTGTTGGGTTTTTCATCTATGGCCTTTATTTTGTTGAAGTGTGTTCCCTCTAAACCTAGTTTGTTGAGAGTTTTTATGCTGAATTTATGTTCTGCTTGGTCAAATGCTTTTTCTGGGTCTATTGAAATGATCATGTGGTTTTTATCCTTTCTCTTGTCAATGTGATTCCTCATATTGATTGATTTCCAAACTTGCATCCCTGGAATAAGTCATACTTGATCATGGTGAGTGATTTTTTAATATATTATTAGATTTGGTTTATTGCTATTTTGTTGAGGATTTTTACATCTATGTTTATCAGAGATATTGGTCTATAGTTCTCTTTTTTGTAGTGCCTTTATTTGGTTTTGGTATTGCTGTTCTTGTAGAATGAATTGGAAGCATTCCTTCTTCTTCTGTTTTTGATTTTGTTTTTGTGTTTGGTTTTTTGTTTTTCAATAGTTTGAAGAGAAAAGGTATTAACTCTTCTTTAAATGAATGGTAGAATTCGCCTGTGAAGCCATCTGGTCCTGGACTTTTTTTTTTTTTTTTTTTTTTAATTACTCATGCAATTTCATTGCTAGTAATTGATCTGTTCAAATTTTTATTTCTTCCTCATTCAGTTTTAGAACATTGTATGTTTCTAGAAATTTATCTGTTTCTTCTAGTTTGTCCAATTTGTTGGCATATTTTTTGTAATATTCTCTTATAATCCTTTCTATATTTTTAAAGATTTTATTTATTTATTCATGAGAGTCAGAGAGAGAGAAAAAGAGAGAGAGAGAGAGGCAGAGGCAGAGGGAGAAGCAGGTTCACCACAGAATACGGGGCTCAACAGAGAACTCAATCCCAGGACCCTGGGATCACAACCTGAGTAGAAGGCAGATGTTTAACCAACTGAGCCACCCAGATGCCCAATCCTTTATATTTTTATAGTGTCAGTTATTTCTCCTCTTCTTTCATTTCTGATTTTATTTGACTCCCCTCTCTCTCTCTTTGATGAGTCTAGCTAAAAGTTGATCAGTTTTATTGATCATTTCAAAGAACCAAGTCCCGGGTTTTTTGTTTGTTTCTTTGTTTTGTTTCTATTTCATTTTTTTCTGTTCTAATCTTTATTATTTCCTCCTTTCTACTGACTTTGGCTTGTTTTACTCTTTCTAACTCCTTTAGGTGTAAAGTTTTATTATTTATTTGATATTTTCTTGCTTCTTGAGGTAGGCCTGTATCACTATAAATTTCTCTCTTAGAATGAATTTGTTGGCTCACAAAGATTTTATTTTATTTTATTATTTTATTTTTAAAATTTAACTTAATTCTATTTTTTTAAATTTGTTTTATTTTATTATTTATTTTTAAAGATTTTATTTATTTTTTTGACAGAGAGAGACACAGTGAGAGAGGAAACACAAACATGGGGAGTGTGAGAGGGAGAAGCAGGCTTCCTGCTGAGCAGAGAGCCAGATGCAGGACTTGGTCCCAGGACCCTGGGATCATGACCTGAGCAAAAGGCAGATGCTTAATGGCAGAGCCACCCAGATGCCACCTCCCCCCACCACCACCTTTTTTTCTTTCCACAAAGATTTTGGATCATAGTGTTTTTATTTTCTTTTTTCTCTATTCTTTGATTACTTGATTGGCCCATTCATTAGTTAGTAGCAGGTTATTTAACTTCTATATATTTGTACTCTTTGCAAATTTTTTTTTTCCTGCAGTTGATTTCTAGTTTTATAGCATTGTAGCTATAGAAGTTGCATGGTATCATTTTGATCTTTTTCAATTGGTTGAGACCTGTTTTGCAGTGTAATTTGTGATCTTTTGTGGAGAATGTCCTGTATGCACTTGAAAAGAATGTATATACTGCTGTTTTAGGATGGGATGTTCTGAATATATCTATTAGATCAATCTAGTCCAGTGTATCATTCAAAGTTAGTGTTTTCTTGTTGATTTCCTGTTTGAATGATCTGTTCATTTATGTAAGTGTGGTGTTAAATGCCCCTACTATTATTGTATTACTACTGATTACTTCCTTTATGTTTTTTTTTTATTAACTGCATTATGTATTTGAGTTCTCCCATTTCAGTTACAAAAATATTTGCCATTTTCGTATCTTCTTATTAGATTATTATCTTATGATTATATAGCGTTTTTTATTTGTCTATTATTAACAGTCTTTGTTTCAGTCTATTTTGTCTGATATAAATATTGCTATCATGACTATCTTATCACATTCATTTGCATGGTAAATTCTTCTCCATCCCTTTACTTTCAATCTATAAGTGTCTTTAGACTTGAAATATGTCTATTGTATGCAATACATATGTGGGTCTTCTTTTTTTATCCATTTCATTATCCTATGCCTTTTGATTGGAGCATGTAGTCCATTTACATTCAAAGTAATTATTGGTATGTCTATATTGCCATTTTGTTACTTGTTTTATTGTTGTTTTTGTAGTTTTTCTGTTTCATCTCTTAGGGTCTTCTCTCACAATTAAATGGCTTTCTTAGTGATATATTTGGATTCCTTTCTTTTTATTGTTTGCATATCTACTACTGGTTTTTGATTTGTGGTTACAGTTAGGTTTGTATATACATCTTTGGAATATAGATATGTGTATTAAGGTGATGGCACTTAAGTTTAAACTCATTCTTTATTCTTCCTCCCAACTCCCCATTTTAGATATATGTTACATCCTTTTATTTTGTTAGTCCCTCGACTGATTTTTACAGATGTATTTCCTTTTACTGTGTTTGTGTTGCCTACTTTACTTATTGTCTTATGGTCTTCCTTTTCCACTCAGAGTCCCCTTAATTTTTTTTTTTTTTTTAGGGCTGGTTTAATGGTCATGAACTCTTTTAACTTTTGTTTGTCTTGGGAAACTCTTTATCTTCCCTTCTATTCTGAATGATTGCTTGCTGGATAGAGTATTCCTGGCTGTAGATTTAATTTTTTTTTTTTTTCCCTTTCAGCCCTTAGGATATATCCTGCTTTTCCCTCCTGGTCTGAAAGGTTTTCGCTGAAAAATCAGCTGATAGCTTTATGGGCTTTCCCTTGTATATAATTGTTTTCTTTTATCTTGTTGCTTTTGAAATTCTCTAGTTTTCACACTTTTTGCCATTTTAATTATTTTGTGGCTTAGTATGGACCTCCTTGTGTAGATTTTCTTGGGGATTCTCTGTGCCTCCTAGATCTGGGGATGTCTGTTTCCTTCCTCAGGTTAGGGGAGTCTTTAACTATTATTTCTTCAAATAAACTTTCAGTCCACTTTTCTCTCTTCTCCTTCTGGGATTCCTATAAGGTGAATGTTATTATGCTTCATGATTTCAACTGAATTCCTTTAACCTATTCTCATTTTTTATTATTATTTTTTTCTTTTTCTAGTTAGCTTGGTTGCTTTCTGTTACTATGTCTTCCAGCTCACTGATCTGTTCTGTTTTCTCTAGTCTACAGCTGATTTCCTCAAGGCATTTTTAACTTCACTTATTGAGTTCTTCCTCTCTGATTGGTTCTTTTTTATATTTTCTTTGTTGAATGTCTCACTGAGATCATCCACTCTTCCAAAGTCCAGTAAGTAACTTTATGACCACCACTTTGAATTCTCTAACAGGCATATTGCTTATCTCTGTTTCATTTAGCTTTCTTGCTGGGATTTTGTTTTGTCTTTTTATTTGGGACATATTCCTCTGCCTTTTCATTTTGTGTAACTCTGTGTATTTGTTTCTAGAATTGGGAAAATCAGCTATGTCTCCCTATCTTGGAAGTAGTAGTCTAATAAAGAAGAAATCCTGTAGTTACGTAGAGTATGATGTCCCCTGTTCATCAGAACCAGGTACTTTAAAGGTGTCTCTTATGTGCTGTATGTACCCTACTGTTATGGGTGAGCCACATTTGCCTTCAGTCCAGTTGGCTGCAGTGGCCTCTTTGCCTGTTGTGGGCAGAGTTTGGTCCCTGTTTTGTTAAGAACCTATTTAGGGCTGTCAAGCTGTTGTAGTTGAGTCAGAGTAGTTGTTTTTTTGCTCATTTGCCAGGACTATGGAGCACCCTCCCTGTGCTTTCCCCTGAGAGAATTTTGTTCATGGGTGAGGCCTGTAGCCACTGCTGGGACTGTAGTCAAACTGATATTTGTGTTTATCCTCAGATCTCCTCAGGGCAAGTATCAGTTTGGATCTGTGCTGGTCACTGTTGGAGCTGCTTGCAGGATGAGATCTGGCCAGATCTGCTTTGGAGGGAATCCTGCTGAGTGGGAAGGGTTGGGTGGGATGAATCCACAGAAGAATGAAAGGGCAGAGTGTGAAGTGTTAACAATCTATCTTCAAAGTATTTGAGATATTTTCCACAGGTGTCCAGTTATCTAGGATGGGGATCAGGGGACAGAAATGGTACCCTCCAGTTCTTTCATTCTTGGAGAAGTCTGATAAAGACCCCTCCCCCTTCAGCTCATGTTCTGAGATTAGTAAATAAATCTGTATGCCTTTGTTGCTTTTCAATCTGCTGCTTCTATGCTGTATCTTGGAGAGGCTGTTTGTTATGCTGTGTCGTTAAGGGTTGGAACTCAGTTTCCTATTGCCTTCTGGTTCTCCCAGAACTAGCCTCTGATTTTTAAAGTTCCCAGTGTTGAGTCCCACTGGTTGCAAAAACTCAAGAAGTTAAGCCCCTCTGGCTTTCAAAGCTAAATGTTATGGCAATTCATCTTCCCAGTGCAGGTCCCCTTTGTCTGGGATCCTCAATGTGGGGTCTGTTCTTCTCCCTTCTCCATGCTTCCCCATTTGTGGTTAATCTTATCAGTTAGTTTGTTGCTTGACCAGGATTTTAACTTTCCTATCATTTTTGATGTGACTTCCTCTCTACAACTAAACTTAACCATGCAGGGTGTGTTCTATTAGGCTTTGGTTCATTGTGTGAGTTAGTTGCGTTGTGTAGGTTAGTTCCTCTAGGTATATCTGTGACATGAGGTGAGGATCCTCCTACTCTGCCATCTTCCCATGCTCCCTAAACATTTATTTATTTTTTTAATGTAGATAAATAGAATCCAAAAGGGTCTAAAAAGGCTATTACAGTATGACAAAATAGAATTTATTTTAAGAATACAATGTTGGTTTACAATAAAAACATTCAGAGTCACTGGGTAGTTTAGTCAGTTAAGTGTCTGCCTTCAGCTCAGGTCATGATCTCAGGGCCCTGGGATCAAGCCTTGCATTGGGCTCTGCTCATCAAAGAGTCTGTTTCTCCCTCTCCCTCTGTCCCTCCTGCCTACTCATGGTTGCTCTCACTCTCTCTAATAAATAAACTCTTTTAAAAAGTTCAGTGTAAATTCACCATATTAACAAACTGAAAAAAGAAAAACCATGATTATCTTATCTCAATAGAAAAAAATGACAAAATTCAACATTCATACTTTATAAAAACTATAAAAAACTGGGCATGAAAAGAAGCTTCTTCAACTTGATAAGAAGCATCCATGAAAAGCCTATAGCAAATATCTTAAATGCTGAAAGACTGAATTCTTTGTAAGACACAAAACAAGGCAAGGATGTCCACTCTTACCACTTTTATTGAACATTATACCAGAGGTTCTATCAGTGAAATATGGCAAGACAAAGAAATAGAAGACATCTGGATTGGAAAGGAAGAAGATTTGTAAATGACATAATTATATTTGTAGAAGATATATGATGGACTCTATTAATCCTAAAAATGACAACTAAAGACAGTTTTGCAAAGTTTCAGGATACAAGACCATCACAGGAAGTTAGGAAAAATTAAAATAAAAAAAAAAAAAACTATTTGTCGCAAGATGGGATTGGGAGGGAGACAAACCATAAGTGACTCTTAATCTCACAAAACAAACTGAGGGTTTGGGAGAAGGGGGTGGGATTATGGACATTGGGGAGGGTATGTGCTTTGGTGAGTGCTGTGAAGTGTGTAAACCTGGTGATTCACAGACCTGTACCCCTGGGGATAAAAATATATGTTTATAAAAAATAAAAAATTAAAAAAAAACTATTTGTAATAATCTAAAAACTACGAAATATAAATTTGACAAATGAACAGGGCCTACACTGAAAGCTACATATCATGCCAAGAGAAGTTAAATAAAACCTAAATAACTTGAGATAGTAATTGCTTAGAAGAGTTAATAATATTAAAGTGTTTGTTCTTCCCAGACCAACCTATAGATTTAATGCAATTTGATCCAAATATCCCAGCAGGCATTTTTGTAGAAATTGAAGAAACTATTTCTAAAATTTATGTGGAAATGCAAAGGGTCAAAACAACTTTGAAAAGGAAGGAGTATTAATGATGCACGATTTCAAGATTTGTTCTAAAGCTAGAGTAATCAAGATAGTGTAGTATTAAAAGAAAGTTAGAAAAACAGATCGACAAAAAAGAATAGAATACAAAAATAGATCCATGTGTATGTGTATAACTGATTTTCAACACAAGTATAAAGGCAATTCAGTGAATAAAGGTCCTGTAACAATTTGTTGTCTGTATATAAAATAATGAACTTCATGTATTAAATTGCATACTTTAAATATGAAAATTTTATTTTATGCCAATTTATACCTCAATAAAATTGGTAAGAAACACTAAGAAAGTATGATAAAGCAGAAAAAAATAAAAATAACAAAATGCTATTAATTAGCTACATCCTATGCTATGTAAAGGCATTGTATTACTTTCCTCAAACCTGAGTTTTATATAGCTTCTGTCTGCCCCAGTACAAAATGATGTATTCTGGATCACGAGTATAGGATTAGGTAAATAACATTCCTAAATTCCATATGTATTTTGCAAGTTTCAAAAGTTCCAAAATGCACAGTTTATATTAACGCATATCTTTTCACTACTTTAATCAATGTAGAATCACATACATTTAACTAAGTCAAAGCCATCCTGTCCCCCCACAACACAAACATCAACAAGAAAACAGTGTGGATTCATACTCCCTGACAACTCCTTTCCATTTGAATATTTAGTCTGAGGTAGAATTTTCCTCTTGAAAGTAAGGTAATATATTCTAGAACTTTTTATGCATAGTATTTCTTTTTCATCATAATTTTTCAATATGGTTTTACAGATCATTTCATAGGCTGTTTAGCTTAAAATTGCCAGCCTTCTGAAATTTATCTAAGAGGCATTAGTCATGGTTTCCAGGTCCGAAGTTGTGCTGTCTCATGTGTGTTATCCCTGAATGTCTCCTAACTTGCTTCTGACATTTGATTACCTTCAGGCTGGCCTGATAACCTAGCCAACTCAATTTTTGCTCACTGCTGTTTCTCTAGCACTGCAGCAGAGAAATAGTTTCTATTGTAGATCACCAAGATACAGGTTTCAGTTTAACAAGGATTTGTAATAGAGGTATCCCAGAATATTCTTCCATGCTGACATCAAATTCAAGCCTGTAATCTTGGTTTGATTCCCACTGCGTGTTTCAAAGTGGTTTAGAAGAGTGCCTAGTGTTTTCAAATGGGCTTTTGTGTATGATGTGTTTTGTGCATATTATGTATAGAGTATACTGTGTATGTGATTGTTTGTGTGTAAAAGTATGAGAATATATCCTTCTGCTATATAACCCAATCTGGCTGATTTTTATTTGAGTTATAAAAAATGGAATTCTTAAAATGATCCAGTAGAATAATAATGCTTTTATTAGCATCTGTACATCTTGATATTCTACAGATACCAGTACGTTGCTTGAAGCATAAATCTTGACGAGTTTCTTAGATGTTTTTCTTTATCTCTTGTATTTTTTTCTTCTTAGCTAATGTAATCATGACTTTAAGTTTCTTTCTTTCTTTCATTTTTTATTTCTCAGCAATATAGGCTTGAGGGCCTGATATCAGCACACATCTGTTTGGTAGTTAGAGCTTCATTTTGTTATAGGATTTTGCATTGTAAGTAAACTACTTTTGCTGTTTCTGGACAATTTCCTCTATTACTTCGGTACAGTTTTTTTTTTTTTTTTTTTTCTGAGAGAGACATCTTTGTGATACTGAAAAGAATTATGAATCATAAGCAAGAATTTGCCCATATGAAATGCTACTTAACATTTTTTATAATTGGTGCCATAAGCATTTCAGATCTCTCTTCTGATGCCACCTACAGGTATATTAAGCAGGTGATAGGTTAAAGGAATAAAAGCATATACACATTATAAGATGGAATTATGTTTTTGATTAAATTTGCTAAGAATAAAGTCTCGTCAGAAGTGGGGGGGGCAATGTTAACAGGAGTATCGTTCTTCAGCATAACTGCCCGGGGTGTTGCAGAGAAAAATACTACATCAGTTATAGAAAGCTCAGTTCTTGCTAGGTTACTTCTCTTTACTTCTCTTGCTAGGTTTTTTCTCTTTTTGGAAGATTTTACATTAAGAACATTATAGACCTTTAAGTGAATATTTACATATACTGAGTTCTGGTTATTAAAAAAAAAAATCTACCATTAACCTTTATTCTGATGTAGGTTAAAAGAGAGAGAGAGAGAGAGAGCTGGATCCTATGTATCTCTCTTTTTCAAAATTAGAAGCCAGTGTCCTTAAATGGCAGTCACATTAGTCACCCAAAACTCCACAATATGTTATATTCTAAAAGAGTAAATGGCTTAAAAAGATTATTTTAAATGAACTATTGGCCTAAGCCAGTCTAGCAATGTTTATGATGTGATTGGAACCAAAGAACTGTGCTATGTTACAGAGTTTATATACTCACCTCTCGTGCAGTTTTAATTTATCACTCACAATATTCTCTCACAAATCCCTGAAAGCTACTTCAAAGAAGTGGTCTCAGGACAATGTCTTTTCATGTGCTGGGGATGCAACTTTTAAAAAAGTTCAATAAATTTTAATTCATACCTGTGTTAAAATTCATAGAGAAGTTCATTGGTATTTTTAAAGCTTGTGATCATCAGAAGTATTGCAATTCCAAACTGTCAGCTACGTAAGATGCTACTTACTTCCTGCCATTTTTCCTGAAACTACCCCCTTTGAAGTAGTTTTCCAGGGTTGGATAAACAAACCTATATTCATTTTACATGTGTATGTATACATACATACTCATCATACTCTATGTATGGATGTTTGTGTATATAATTTTTTTTTCCTAAAGATTAATTTATTTGAGTGTGTGGGCATTGTACATGATGACTTTTCCTAGCATTTGTTTTCCCATAACCCAATACAGTTTCCCCAAATTTCTATCTAACTAATGAAGATAAGTTTTGTTTTCTGATGTCAAAAATTTTCGGTCTGTGTGTGTTAAAAGATTAAATTCCTTCTGATAGGAAGATTTTTGTTTTCATTTTTTAAAAGAGTTTACTCATTTATTTGAGAGAGAGAGAACAAGTGGTGGGGAGGGACAGAGGATGGGAGAGAGAGAAGCAGACTCTCTGCTGAGCAGGAAGTCTTATGTGGGGCTTTATCCCAGGAAGCAGAGATCATGACCTGAGCCAAACACAGATGCGTAACCTACTGAGCCACCCAGGCGTCCCTGTTTTTATTTTTTAAATGCAATGAGTGAAATCTTAGTTTCCTTAGATATACTTTGGGCACAGGCAATTTTTTTTTTTTTTTTAACAATTTCACAGGAGTATCTTGGAAGCTTGAAACTTCAAAAAAGAAAACAAAATTACTGAGAATTTTATAGATGAGTTGACCTAAACAGAGAGACATCTGACCCACAGAGAACATTTCAGATTATTAAGAGGCTGTGGGTTTTTTTTTTTTTTTCCATTCCAACCAGCATTACTAATATATTTTTTTTCCTACCACTATTTCTTTTGCCCAAAGGAACATGCCTAAACTTTCATTTGGTGATGGGATCCTAGCAGGCAGTAACCTAACAATTGGGAAAATAAGTTAGTTAGCCTTAGAGGCGTTCTCATGTTTATTACATCATTATGTACCAAGAGGTTTTTATGACATATTATTTAAATACATATTGCCAGCCTGGAGGCTTGAACAGTGGATAGTCTACAATGAGATATTATATTTTAAGTTTTTCCATCTCTTTCTGACATGCACATATGCCTATCAGAAAGGCTGGAAAGTCATGTCATGGCTAACATTTCTTGATTATAAAATGAAAGAAATAAGTTCTTAAAATACTGTTGGCATCTAGAAAAGTTTAGAAAACTCACCAAATACTACTTTTGCACTTAAAAATTGAAGTGAAATGCACATAATTATTTTATTTTATGCTAAACGTATGATTTCCATTTTGATAAAATTGTTTGCCTTTGTTGTACCTGACATCTCAAAAATGTCACATATAAGTTAATTATCTTTAGACCTAGCTATGAAATGGCCATATTTTTTATGTGACAATGCCATCCCATCTTCTTAATGACCTGGCATTCAGGGAAGGATACTGCTCTATTTTGGAATAAGGATGCTTGAAAACTAGTTAGAAAAAGATGTTTTTAATTGCTCCACTTTTTTCTTTTACACGGTTTTTGTATGGGGCGAACTCTCATTAGTTTTGAACCACACAAAAAGACCCCAAGGTTTACATTTCATTGGTTCTCTGAAATACTGGAAACCTGTCCTTGTATTCATGCTGCTAATTAGTTATGAATGTCTAAGTAGGAATCTAGTTTTTAAGATCAGATGGGACCATAACAATATTAAAGAAAAAAATCCATTTTTGCTTTCTTATGTCTTCCTATCTCAACATGTGTGTGACACATGTTCTTTTCTTAAAACAAATTCTCGGAATGCCTTTTGTGATAGGTATACAGCTACAGTTGCTGGGTCAAGCTGCATCTATTACTACTGGTATCAAAGAGGCTATTTGAGAATAATAATAATAGATTCTGCACATTGTGCTGGCAATGTGAACATTACACACATATTCTCGTTTTATTTAAATTTATTTAAACATCTCATTTCTCCTGGGAAGTATGCTTTTCTGTTTCCATTTTACAGGTGAGGAAGTCAAGGTCCAATTTTCAGCAGAGGGAATGCTAAGACTCCATTTGTCCAAGGGAACACATACCTCCTAAGCAACAAAACCCAGGTTTCCCTGATTTCCAGAGAATCCCACAGTTGTGTGTTTTATTTCCCAGCCACAGTGCCACCAAGACAGGGGTCAAAACCCTGAAGGGGGACTTCCCTTTTGAGTAGAACAGATGATGTGACCAGATTTACATAGCAATCTATTAAATGTGCTTTTGTGGAAAGGAGAAGAAATCCCTTGAAATGTTTCTGGCATTTTTTCAATGACACTGAAGTATCCGAACATTTTGGGATACCAAAATAGTAAATTATTTTAGGTGGCACAGACCTTTCAGCAGTTCTATATTTTGTAGTTAGTAAATAGCCAAATGTATTTCTTTGCCTTAATTAAAAATAGAATCACTTAAATGAAAAATTTTCATACTGAAAAATAACTGTGTACGTTAATGATAAATTAATTCTGAAAGGAATTTAAAACTCCTAAGGGGGCCCAGAAGAAAATACCAAATTTAAAAGTAACATTTTCTCTTTGTTGGCAATAGTAGTAAGAACTTATTCCTTCCCTATTGCTCTCAACTCCCATTGTGCTTTGTCTTTTTGTGATCCCTTGAATTTCAAAGATGTAAATTTTGGAATGTTATTATATTAGAGCTGAGGCAAGTTATGGCCTGCTGGGCTCAAGCCATCTGTTTTTGTCTATCTTGCAACCTAAGAATAATTTTTATATATATTTAAATGGTTGAAAAATATGAAAAAAATAATATTTTGTGATACATAAAAATCGTATGAAAATCAAAATTCAGTATCATAAGTAAAGTTTATTAGAATGTAGGCTGTACCCAAGTCCTTTCCACAACCTAATTCTAGAGCCACCACTGATGAACTCCCAATCCCATGCAACATGAGACTGTCTGTGCACATGAACCTACATACATATGGTTTGGAAGGATTGGAAGGATGGTTTATAAAGCTTTAAGGCTCTTTTGTCTAATTTCCCTTCTACAAATTTCCCTAGGCCTAAAACTCACCAGCCATGATCCTTTATTCTCAGAGGTCCATTGCTATTCTTTTTACCCTATTCTTTTATTTTGAATTTACTAAAGTTTTAAAACAATGGTAAGGAAGTACAGAACTATAGGATTTTTGCTTTCTCTGTGTCTTTTTGTTGTGTTTGTGGGAGTAGGTCACACGTATTGGAAATCCTGTGAAACCCCACCTGTTTCAAGATACTTACCTTCTCAATTTTTTGCCTCTCCCATGTAGTCTTGCTGCATTCTTTTTTATTGGTTTTCTCATTTTTGGTAATAGCAGCTACTACCTTATTATTTAGTTGATTCCACTTATTATTTATGCTTCTGAAAATTCCTGGACTCCTCACAAAGAAGTAAGGTGATATTCGATCTTGTTATTACGTCAGATAGCTTTGAGATGTCTAAGTAGTCAATTTCTTTAAATTGCTCCAAGGAGGGTGCGTGGGTGGCTCAGATGGGTGACTGCCTTCGGCTCAGGTCAAGATCCTTGGGTACTGGATTGAGTCTCGCATCAGGCTCCCTGTTCGGTGGGGAGTCTGCTTCTCCATCTGGCCCTCCCTGTTCTCATGCTCTTTCTCGCTCATTCTTTCTCTCTCTCTCAAATAAATAAATAAAATCTTAAAAGAAAATTGCTCCAAGGACATCTGGATCACTGGAAAGCAGACCACTGTAATATGGTACACTCTAATTTATATCACATCTTTAAATTTTCTTTTGTTTATGTTAATACTAAGTAAATGTACTTGAAATGAAAACAATACAAGGCAACTTCACATGGATTATTTTTTCCCTTTGAGTCTTCCAATTTGGGGAGAACTCTTATGTGATAGTTGTCTAGGACAAAAAAAATCCTTTAAGATAATATTGTTTTCCCATTAATTGTTGATTTACTGCGATGTAACAGGCAGCCCTCTAGGTATCAGGGTTATTACACAAAATGGACATTTATTTCTCAGTCTTACAGGGTTTTTATTTTAGAAAATGGAGGTAGACAGTAACATTAGAAGATTAACAAACACGCAAGCTTTCTAGGGGGATGAGGGAAGTAAAGAGGCTTAGCTAGGAGAGGTAACTGGTGAATAAGCTAGTGTAGGTGGTGTCAAAGAAGTCTTCTCTGAGGAGGTGACATGTTCTCTGAGATCTGACTAATGAAAACTAGTGATGGGAATATTGAGAGAAGTGGGAAAAAAGCATTTTAGCAGTGGGGACAGCCCCAATCAAACATCTTATAGGATGAAAACAAGCATGATGAATTTGAGGTAAGAAAGAAGGCTGATGTGACTGTAGTATAACGAGAACAATGGGTGATGATGGTGAAGGAACAGGCAGGGGAAACATTTGGGTTTTATTCTGAAACCCATGGGTTTTATTCTGAAACACCCAGAAGCTGTTGGTTGTTTTTGATCAGAGAAGTGACATGGTTTGATGATACCCATGAACATGCTTTCTGTTTCTTCTTCACACAAATATCTAAAAGATATCTCTTGTGCTCTCCTGCCGTGTAAGTCCTATTCCCTTCTGGGCCTTTTTACCAGGCATGGGGACAAAAAACAGTTGTAGGACTCTCCTATGAGAGCCAATATATGTATTCTAACTTTCATTCTGCCGCCTTTTTTTTTTTTTCCTGGTTAGAGTTTATTATCCCTAGAACAGCTTCTTATTTCATATTTGATAAAAATCTCTCCTCCTTCCCCTTACGAAGCTCGGCAAACTTAAACACTTTAGCACATTTAGGAAAGTTATTCTACAAACTCTATGGTATTATTGACCACAATTTAGTTTATTTTAATTTCACTAATTATGAAATACGTGAAATCTCCAAAAATAGAATGTAGCTCATCCTCTTTCATTAGAATATAAATTTTCTAGATGATAATAACTTTCTTTCCTATGTTCTGAATCTTGGAGTCTAGCTTAGTAAGTGTTACGTGTATATCTGAATAAAGACAGTCAATAGGGATTAGGGCTTTTAGGGTGGGAAAGAAGGGAGAAGAATGTGTTTGAATAGTTCATGTTTTCCTTGGACCTCTCATCTTGCCTCTTCATTTTGTCACCTGTTTTTAATTCATTTGACAATTCATTTAACAATTATTTCTTATTTAATCTAGGGACTTATTTAGTAATGAAGCATGAACATTAGTAAACAAAAGAAAGGTCTCTGAATTCATGGAGCTCACATTCTAACAGAATGGGAGGGATTTAAAGTTACTTCTTAAAATACTATTATGTTAGGATAGATATGCACCCATTGAGACTCACCAGGAGAAAAGGAGAGAGTCAAAAAGATAAAGTGAGGAACAACATACATGTCTTAATGTTTCAACCTTGAAATATATCACTTTTTACCTCTCATATGTATCTTTTATGTCTTCAATTTTTTTTTCATTTTTCCCATATTATTTTATAGATAAGAAAGTACCTTATTTGGTACATATTCCCTTAATATGTACAGACTTCTTTTGATTATATCTTTGCTATATTGTATCAAATAATACATATTTATGAGTGCCTACTAAATACAAAGCATATCATATATATTGAAGATACTGAGTGCTTTGAGCTTAAAATCTTTTACTGATCTGAATATAGGACATAATGCTCTCTAATGTAAAAATATATTTTGTATTTTTAATTCAATTGATACTAATTATGACAGGGAAAAAAAAAACAATTTAAACTGGTTTATGTAAACAAAGAGGATTTGTGGGTTTGTCCTCCATAAAATGTCAGTCTACTTGCATGCATTCTTCCAAGGACTGAAATAGTATCTAGTTATTTGATATATTTTCCTCTCTCAGCCCTACTTTATGGTATTTTGATTTAATCCTCAAAATATACATCATCATATCCCATTATTCCAAGCAAATCCTCCCCTCCTGCCCCGAGTTAGCTCATCTCTGGCTCCAGAAGATATTCTGTTCACACTTCTTACATCAGTGTATCACATTTTTTTGACTGTACTCATTGTTTCAGAGAAAGGCCTGTTATCTAATTAGAGAAAACGTAAAAGAAGCTAACTTTTGCTAGGACAGTGAAGAAGCCGGCTCATTTCTTTTTGCTGGAATGTGGAAGTGAGAGGAATTGTTTTTAGAGCATCAAGGAATTGCCATATGTTTTGAGGATTAAACCAACATAACATAAAACAGAGTTGAAAGATGGAGAGAAAGCACAATTGAGAGATGGAGTGAAACCAAGTACGAAGGATACCATTTGTGTCCTCAGACAAGATCTAAATGATGACCAAGACTTTTCGGAAGATAGGCCAATAAATCCCCTTATTGACTGAGTTTGAGTTTGAGTTTGTTTTTAGTTTAGTTTAATTTTATTATTATTATTTTTTTAAGTAGACTCCATACCCAGTGTGGAGCCCAACACAGGGCTTGAATTAACAACCCTGAGATGGACACCTGAGCTGAGATCAATAGTCAGACGCAGAACCAACTGACCTGCCCAGATGCCCTTAGTTTTCGTTTTTATGTCATACCATAAATTTCTCCCCTGAAATAAAAAATATGAAAATTAAAGTACTATATCTTATATGCAGATCAAAATATTTTGAGCTCAAATTTTCATAAAACCATGAAACCATGAAAATTTAGAGCTGGGAGGGATATTGCAGGCCTCTCCATCCCATCCCCACTACTTGCAGGCAGGTGAATGAAGAGTCAGTGAAGCCAAGTAACTTACTCAACATCTCAGAAAGTGCCAGCGTGACCAGAAGAACCCAAGTGTCATCACTTCTAGTTCTCTGCTCCTTCCAGTAACTTTGTGTGACTTCCAATAATTCCACACTTCAATTTTGATAAAAAGAGAAGCTTATGGATATATAAAATTATTCCTGGTCAGTTTTTTGTTTTAGTTTTGTTTATAGTGGCAAAATTCAAAACCATAATTCTTGTAACAATGCCTTATTGTAGCTTTTCCTGATTTCCATGTTAATATTTTATTTTACTCATTTTCTTTTAGAAACTTCACATTTAGGGGCACCTGGGTGGCTTAGTCAGTTAAACATCTGCCTTCGGCTTAGGTCATGATCCCAGGATCCTGGGATCCAGCCCCAAGAGCCTGCTTCTCCATCTCCCTCTGCTGCTCCCCCTGCCTGTGCTCTCTTAACTCTTGCTCTCTCTCAAATAAATAAATAAATAAAATCTTTATAAAAAAATGCTACTCATTTTAATATGTAACAAATGCAACAATTCAAACCAAATTTGGCTAAAGCATGAGCTATTAGCTATGATAGAAAAATCTATGAACTTTAAGTATTGCTTTTTTATTTTTTTAAATAAGGGCCAACAAAATTGTATAAGAAAAACCTTTAGAATTGTTACAACATGTTTACTCTTATATAATTACTAATAAAAGCCTGTTCAGGTTTTCTTTTTTTTTTTTTTTTAAATCTATGTGGGAAATCAGATAAACTTCAGTTACAATGGACAAGGCAATGCTTTGTAATAATTAATGTGTCCTGATTCTAAAATTGTTCATATAATGCCATTCTAAGTTTTAGGGAGTAAAAATTCACTTCTGTTTTAGAATTATTTATTAGTCATGTAGGCTGTTTTATGTTTTGATGAACAGAAATCAGTTTAGAAACTGGTTATCAGGAAACCTGGGATTTAGATCTGATGCATTGTGTATGGCCTTGGCTCTAAGCTACCTCATTGCCATTGACACATTCAAGAAAGAATTCTCCAGTGCTAATATTCTGTTTTCAGCATGAATAGCATAGCTAGCCTCTAGAATTATACGTATGTGTTTCTAATTTTATTTTAGGCTTCTAATAAATGTTTCTAAATAATGTCCATGAGGGAGATAAACCTTCTAAATTTATGTTCTACAAATTCTTTATCAGAAAAAAAATGATAATCTCATTGAGTTTTGCAATTTCTTCATTTTTTGGCATTCATTATAAGAAAGCTGCTAAATGTTAATTATTAGAAAAAGAAAAAAGAGGGTGTCAAAAAAGCAAGCAATAGCCTATTATAGAAGTGAATCTTGTATTTCTGCCAAATACTTTATAATTAAAATAAAATTCAGGTGTGAAAAAAAGCTTAAGCAATAACAATAATATTAATAAAATATTGATTTCTTTGTGTTGCTTTCATGCTGAGAATGGTGAAGTCTTTACCCCCTAATATACTTTCTGTGTAGTTTCCATTTAGAACATAGTTTCTCATGCTTTGCATTACTGATTGTAGGGCCAGATAATTCTTTGTTGGAGGGGGTGTTTTCTGAATTGTAGGATATTTAGCAGCATCCTTGGCCTCCATCCACTAGATGCCTAAAACACTGCCCTCCCATTCTTATAATAAGGTAAATAAGCCAAATATCCTTGCTTAAATTGGCCCTTTTTCCCAGTTGAGAATCACTGGTTCAGAAGTACACAAATTGGGACAAAATCATAGAGTGGTTAACTTAAAAATTGTAGGTCAAATGACTAGTCATTAACAAGTTGTTTTTAGGAGTCTTTTCTCATATTTCCAGTCATCCAAATTAATTTCAAATTGGCCAACATTCCATCTTCTTTTTTGTATGTATCTGATTACTATATATATTTTAGTTAGTGTGATTCTTTTTTTTTTTAAAGATTTAATTTATTTATTTGACAGACAGAGATCACAAGCAGGCAGAGAGGCAGGCAGAGAGAGAGAGAGAGAGGGAAGCAGGCTTCCTGCAGAGCAGAGAGCCCGATGCGGGGCTCGATCCCAGGACCCTGAGATCATGACCTGAGCCGAAGGCAGCAGCCCAAACCACTGAGCCACCCAGGCGCCCCAAGTGTAATTCTTTTTTTAATTTTTTTTTTTTTTTTGAGAGAAAGAGAGAGTGAAAGAGGACATGAAAGGGGAGAAGGTCAGAGGCAGAAGCAGACTCCCCATAAAGCTGGAAGCTCCACCTGGGACTTGATCCCGGGACTCTGGGATCATGACCTGAGCTGAAGGCAGTCAGTCACTCAACCAACTCAGCCACCCAGGCGCCCTCCTGTGATTCTTTATTTCAAAACATTGATATCTTCTCCTATATACCCTACCTTTGCAATGTATGATGGGTTTTTGTCTGATTATCATTGTCATTGGGGCATCCTAAATCCCCATGCCTACCCCACATTTTCCATCTTTCTTCAAACTATGCCCAAATATGAAATGATCATTTTTATTTGGAGCAGGCTGCCATTCAAGGCTTTGCTAAGTGCAAAAATTTAGCAGTTCTTTCAAACTTGAATGAGTCGTACTTGAAAAGGAAAATATGCTCTCATAGTGGGATGCTTATTAAACAGTATTAAAGCTTTGATTGAGCATTCCCATGGCGATGACTTCCATAGCACATTACTGCATTAATGCAAGTATTTTTCCCTGTCAAACATTAAATATGGAAAAGATCTGCAGTGTCATTTGGTTTACTTCGCTGCCACTGAAGCATTGCTTCTGTGTAATGCATGCAATCATGCTGGCCTGCTGTTCCCAGTCCAATTTAAACTCTAAGTAATGACTGTGTATTTCCACTTCCTTTGGGAAAGAATTGCAAAGTTTAACTTACTGTTTCCTAACCACTTGTAATAGTATCTGTAGTTAATGTTATAGAATTTTGATAGTGGGACTTTCTGCTAATCTCCTGTTCCCTCTTAAAGGTGAAAATTCTAATATCATCATCAGCTTTTTCTTACATACCAGCTTTGTTTTCTAAAACTACTCAAGGGCCTAAGTTTTTGCCATTTCTAGTTAACCATAGTCTCTTCTCCATGCAGTTGTTTGAATAGATTTGAAAGCCTTGTACTTGATAGCACCTTACACTTCAAAGAACTTGCTGATGCTACCTTGCTTCACTTTGGACGTCAGTAGGCCTCTATCAGAGCTTTATTTGACAGATGAATACATGGAGCCTCATAGAATGTGATAACTTTCCTAAGTCACTAATATTTATAGAACCCTTTAAGAACGGGAGACGATTGCTCTCATGCTCATTTATGCCACAAGCCTAGTGAAGAGGTAAGCAGGCAGGCATTACCATGACCTCCATGTTTCAGAAGAGAAAACCAAGGCACAGAAAAGTGAAGTGAAAGACCAAATCAGTGTTAGCCCTTGATTTAGCTCTTTTGTTTCACATATCAATGAATTATTTTACTTTGCACTTCTCTGTCTTGCACAGTTATTTACCTCTTTTAATGAAATATTGTTGAAAAAGCTTCATCATGCAAATGCTAGAGAGTGAGTATCTCACTGGGATTCAGAGATAGTAAAACTCAGTGACTTAGAGAACCTCTTGAGAAAATAATTTACCCAACCTTATTTTTTTGTTTGCATAGCAGGTATATAATATTGAATTCATTCCCACACTCTACTTCTTTCTTTTTTCCCACTCTCCCTTCCATCCATATTTTACTCTGTGGCCATCCAAAGGCTCCCTTTTGAGGAGATAGCCTCTTTATCTGTTTTGCATGGGTTCTTAACATAATAACATTTATTCATTGTCTTTTAATTTTTATATTTAATTCTTATACATGTGCATTGTATTACCCCATATGAGGCACCCAATCAATTTGAAAAGAGCTATAGCCATACTAGTTTTGACAGAGCCAGGAGTCACCCCGGAGTTGTCCTTACACAGGAAGTGTGACAGTACCTTTTAGACTGCACTTGTTTCATAGAGTCTCATACCGCTAATGGACAAATGAGTAATTCTGGAGGGATTTGCATCAAAGCTGAAGAGCTGACATACTCTTTGAGACTTAGGAGGATAAAGCTTCTCCAGAGCTCACTTAGAAACTGAGATCATGCAAGAGATACGGACAGTCAGGGTGCAGAACTACTGGTTGCTAGCTGCAGTGGCCTTTTACTAGTCTGCTGCTATGCTACTGTGGAGAAAATTGCCATTTGCTAGTGATTGAAACACATTCCTTTTGGCTGTCAAATACCCAGAAATAAACTTCCATTAAAATCCAGGAGCTCTGAAAGGCCTTCCTCAGAGGAAATAAAACACATGAATGAATGAACAAACGAAAGAAAGAAGAAAAAAAAAATCAGTTTTAGGTTAAAATCTATCTTAGAGGAATAGGAAAAGAGGAAGTCTTTTAAGAACCCCCTGAGGCTCCTCTTCCAGCTATTGGGAAACATTCAGTCTTACTTAGAATGTTGAGCTCCCTAGCTAAATGAAAGGTATAGTACATCCTGTCCTTATTGAATCTTTTAACAGCTCAAAATGGTAAAAATCCTCATACTTCAAGAGCCTGCAGTGATTGAGAAGAAATTCAGTAACCAAATACTTCAAGAAAGGACACCAGTATTGTTTTGTTTTGTTCTGAATATGGTTTGCTAGATAAATTCAGACCATCAAATTTCTAATCCAGTTTTTGTAAGGGTCAATAAAGGTATGTTAGATTTTATTTTCAAGAACATATATATTTAGGGACACCTGCATGGTTCAGTCAGTTAAGCATCTGCCTTCAGCTCCTGCCTTCAGGTCCTGATCCCCCAGGATCCTGGGATCAAGCCTGCGTTGGGCTCCCTGCTCATCAGAGAGTCTGCTTATCCCTCTCCCCCTGCCTCTCCCCACTGCTTGTGCTCTCTCTCTCTCACTCTCAAATAAACAAATAAATCTTTAAAAAAAGAATATATATATATGCATATGGACATATGCATATGGACATATGCATATGGACATATGGATATATGCATATGTATGCACATACATATACATATATATGTATTATATACACACACATATATGCATATAGATATATGCATATGTCCATATGCATATATATGTGTGTGTGTGTGTGTCTGTGTCTGTGTGTGTGTGTGTGTGTGTATATGTAAAATTTGGAGGCACCTGCGTGGGTTAATCAGTTAGTTAAGTGGCCAATTCTTGTTTTGGCTCAGGTCATATTTAAGAGTCATGGGATAAAGCCCTGCATCAGGTTCCATGCTCAGTGGGGAATCTGCTTGAGATTCTCCCTCCCTCTCCATCCCCCAAATACATAAATATTAATATATGTATATTTGGAATATAATGACCAGTCAGTTTCCAACTTGGATTCTCAGGCATATTTATGAGATTGTTGGAATTTAGAGCTACCAACGTTAGGTCCTAGTGAGCTGAGGCAGAGGAGTTCTCTAAAGGTGTCCACAGCATATCGATAGTGAAATGAGTCAGGACAACATGGAGTTGCTCCTCAGAGCCTCATTTGGGGGTGTGGGTGGGGTCACAATTTTTCTCTTGTATGGTAGATAAGTGGATAATTTCCTCTAGAGAGAATTCCTGTATTATGTTTCAAATATAACATCAATCAATAAATATGCATCCAAATGCTTTTCTCTAGCTATGGTGCAAACTGTTTCATCAATGAAGTTCTACAAAGCTTATGTAGACCCTGAAGATTTCCTCTATGTCATAGACAGAACTTATGTTACATATTAATCACCTGTCCCCAGGAATATTAAAACTATTTATAAAGATTAGGGATATGAATAAAAATTCCTCAGTGCTTTCCTGCTTATCTCTATTTCCTCTGCCCTATTACTTGCTTTGAACTCATGCTGCATTATTTGTATTTCCTTGTACACCAAGCTTTTTCTCACCTTAATTCCTTTTTTCATTCTCCATGTCCATCTGTCTGGAAGTGTTTCTCTTCTCATTCTCTCTCGTACCTTGTCTGGATAATTTCCAAGCTTGGTTTTGCACAAGTTCTTTCTGTTTATATAATATATTGGATATACTTATCACAATCCCTGACTTACCATTAGGACAAATTGCATCATTTCTTAGCTTAAAATCTTCCAGTGGTTTTCCATGCCCCGCAAAGGAAAAGCCAAAGTCCTTACAATGGCCTGTAAGTCTCTGACATTCATCAATCTTACCACCCCCACTTCTGACCTCTTCTCTTACAACTTTTCTGTAGAATCAGTTCATTTTTGCTATGCTGCCCCAGGACTTTTGCACTTGCTCTTCCTTTTGTCTGAAACTAATCTTTTTTTTTTTTATTAGCTTTTTTTTTTTTTAATTTCTTTTCAGTGTAACAGTATTCATTGTTTTTGCACCACACCCAGGGCTCCATGCAATACGTGCCCTCCTTAATACCCACCACCTGGCTCCCCCAACCTCCCACCCCCCGCCCCTTCAAAACTTTCAGGTTGTTTTTCAGAGTCCATAGACTGAAACTAATCTTGTCCCAAATATCTATTATCTCTATCTCTATCTCTGTCTATCTATCCTTTTTTAAATCTCTCACTGTGAAACAGATTCTATGAGTGCATTTTTTTCTGTATCACCAATGCCTAAGAAAGTGCCAGTCCCAGAGTACACAATTAAAATTTACTGAAAAAATGATTCTACTGTGTTTTTTTTTAAAGATTTTATTTATTTATTTGACACTTGATCACAAGTAAGCAGAGAGGCAGGCAGAGAGAAAGAGAGAGAGGAGAAAGCAGGCTCCCTGCTGAGCAGAGAGCCCAAAAACGGGACTCGATCCCAGGACGCTGAGATCATGACCTGAGCCAAAGTCAGAGGCTTAACCCACTGAGCCAACCAGGCTCCCCCAATTCTACTGATTTGTTAAATTAGAGGGAAGAGGCAGTATTTTGTTAATTTTTACATCACTAGACTCTATTATATCGTATGTTTTATTTATTCAATAAGTTGCTAAACTAATTTATTAAAAATAAAACTACTATTTTCCAGATATCATTAAAGTCACTGGATTTAGGGGAGTTATCAAAATAGTATCACTTCTCTCATGGATTTTAATTTTAGTTCTTAAGTTCGTGGGATATGGAAGGTACAAATGAAGGCATCTAAAGTAGCTTGTGGACCTTAAATAGTGAGAAGATGAGTGAGGACATAAGTGTCTAGTTAGAGAGATAAAATATATTCAGAGTATTAGAAATGAATACTTGAAGGAAATGTGGCTGTCCATTTATACATACCAATCTACCTGGGCTCAATAGGTAAATTATACCATTTACCTTCCTTTAAATTGTCTTTGCTCTTCTCCTCCTTGTTATCATCACCCTACATTGATGGATACAATAATAGTTATATAAATCTCATTTTATATTCACTTGAGGGATGTTATAACACTGTTCACTGTATTACAGTGATTTTGTTTTTGTTTTTCAGAAATTTGCTATTTTTATTGAATATTGAATATTTTTGCTATTTTTTCTTTTTTTTTTAATTTCTTTTCAGCATAACAGAATTCATTGTTTTTGCACCACACCCAGTGCTCCCTGCAATGCGTGCCCTCCATAAAACCCACCGCCTGGCTCCCCCAACCTCCCACCCCCCCACCCCTTCAAAACCCTCAGGTTGTTTTTCAGAGTCCGTAATCTCTCATGGTTCACCTCCCCTTCCAATTTCCCTCAACTCCTGTGTCCTCTCCACCTCCCCATGTCTTCTGTGTTATTTGTTATGCTCCACAAATAAGTGAAACCATATGATAATTGACTCTCTCTGCTTGACTTATTTCACTCAGCATAATCTCTTCCAGTCCCGTCCATGTTGCTACAAAAGTTGGGTATTCTTCCTTTCTGATGGAGGCATAATACTCCATAGTATATATGGACCACATCTTCCTTATCCATTCATCCATTGAAGGGCATCTTGGTTCTTTCCACAGTTTGGTGACCGTGGCCATTGCTGCTATAAACATTGGGGTACAGATGGCCCTTCTTTTCACTACATCTGTATCTTTGGGGTAAATGCCCAGTAGTGCAATTGCAGGGTCATAGGGAAGCTCTATTTTTAATTTCTTGAGGAATCTCCACACTGTTCTCCAAAGTGGCTGCACCAACTTGCATTCCAACCAACAGTGTAAGAGGGCTCCCCTTTCTCCACAACCTCTCCAACACGCATTGTTTCCTGTCTTGATCATTTTGGTCATTCCAACTGCTGTAAGGTGGTATCTCAATGTGGTTTTAATTTGAATCTCCCTGATGGCTAGTGATGATGAACATCTTTTCATGTGTCTGATAGTCATTTGTATGTCTTCATTGGAGAAGTGTTTGTTCATATATTCTGCCCATTTTTTTGATATGATTATCTGTTTTGTGTGTGTTGAGTTTGAGAAGTTCTTTATAGATCCTGGATATCAGCTTTTTGTCTGTACTGTCATTTGCAAATATCTTCTCCCATTCTTTAGGTAGCCTCTTTGTTTTGCTGACTGTTTCCTTTGCTGTGTAGAAGCTTTAGATCTTGATAAAGTCCCAAAAGTTCATTTTCGCTTTTGTTTCCTTTGCCTTTGAAGACATATCTTGAAAGAAGTTGCTGTGGCTGATATCGAAGAGGTTACTGCCCATGTTCTTCTCTAGGATTCTGATGGATTCCTATTTCACGTTGAGGTCTTTTATCCATTTCGAGTTTATCTTTGGGTGCAGTGTAAGAGAATATTTGAGTTTCGTTCTTCTACACATAGCTAGCTGTCCAATTTTCACAGCACCATTTATTGAAGAGACTGTCTTTTTTCCAGTGTATATTTTTTCCTGTTTTGTCGAAGATTATTTGACCATAGAGTTGAGGGTCCACATCTGGTCTATGTGTCTGTTTTTATGCCAGTACCATGCTGTCTTGGTGATCACAGCTTTGTAGTAAATCTTGAAATCAGGTAATGTGATGACGCCAGTTTTATTTTTGTTTTTCAACATTTCCTTAGTGATTCGGGGTCTCTTCTGATTTCATACAAATTTCAGGATTATTTGCTCCAGCTCTTTAAAAATACCAGTGGAATTTTGATCAGAATGGCATTAAAAGTATAGATTGCTCTCGGCAGTATAGATATCTTAATAATGTTTATTCTTCTGATCCAAGAGCATGAAATGGTCTTCCCTCTTTTTGTGTCGTCTTCAGTTTCTTTTATGAGTGTTCTGTAGTTTCTTGAGTACGGATCCTTTACCTCTTTGGTTAGGTTTATTTCCAGGTATCTTATTGTTCTTGGTGCTATAATAAATGGAGTTGATTCTCTAATTTCCCTTTCTATATTTTCATTGTTAGTGTATAAGAAAGCAACTGATTTCTGTACATTGACTTTGTATCCTGCCACATTACTGAATTGCTGTATGAGTTCTAGTAGTTTGGGGGTGGAGTCTTTTGGGTTTTCAATATGAAGTATCATGTCATCTGTGAAGAGAGAGAGTTTGACTTCTTCATTGCCAATTTGGATACCTTTTATTTCTCTTTGTTGTTTGATTGCTGTTGCTAGGACTTCTAATACTATGTTGAACAAGAGTGGTGAGAATGGGCATCCTTGTCGTGTTCCTGATCTCAACAGGAAGGCTGTGAGCTTTTTCCCATTGAGGATGATATTTGCTATGGGTCTTTCATAGATTTTATGAAGTTCAGGAATGTTCCCTCTATCCTTATACTTTGAATTGTTTTAATCAGGAACAGATGCTGGATTTTGTCAAATGCTTTTTCTGTATCCATTGAGAGGACCATGTGGTTCTTCTCCTTTTGATTTGTTCTGTTGCATTGATTGATTTGTGAATGTTGAACCATCCTTGTAAAAAAGGATGAATCCTACCTGGTCATGGTGGATAATCTTTTTAATGTGCTGTTGGATCTTATTTGCTATGATCTTGTTGAGAATCTTAGCATCCATATTCAGCAGTGATATTGGTCTGAAATTCTCCTTTTTGGTAGGGTCTTTGCCTGGTTTGGGGATCAGGGTAATGCTGGCTTCATTGAAAGAGTCTGGAAGTTTTTCTTCTGCTTCAATTTTTTGAAACAGCTTCAGGAGAATAGGTGTTATTTCTTCTTTGAAAGTTTGGTAGAATTGCCCAGGGAATCCATCAGGTCCTGGGCTCTTGTTTTATGGGAGGTTTTTGACCACTGCTTCAATCCTGTTACTAGATATCAGTCTATTCAGGTTGTCTATTTCTTCCTGGTTCAGTTTTGGGAGATTTTAGTTTTCCAGGAATGCATCCATTTCATCTAGGTTGCTTAGCTTATTGGCATATAACTGTTGATAATAACTTCTGATGATTGTTTCTACTTCCTTGGTGTTAGTTGTGATCTCTCCCTTTTCATTCATAATTTTATTAATTTGAGCTTTCTTTCTTTTCTTTTGGATTAGTTTGGCCAATGGTTTATCAATCTTATTGATTCTTTCAAAAAACCAGCTTCTAGTTTCATTGATATGTTCTACTGTATCTCTAGTTTCTATCTCATTGATCTCTGCTCTAATCTTGATTATTTCCCTTCTTATGCATGGAGTTGGTTTAATTTGTTGTTGATTCCCCAGTTCTTTAAGGTGTAGAGACAGCTGGTGTATTCTGGATTTTTTCAATTTTTTTGAGGGAGGCTTGGATGGCTATGTATTTCCCCCTCAGGACAGCTTTTGCTGTATCCCATAGGTTTTGGACTGTATCTCATTGGTTTCCATGAATTGTTTAAGATCTTCTTTGATCTCCTGGTCGATCCAAGCATCCAGGTGTTTGAGTTCCTTACAAACTTTTTCTTGTGATTGAACTCCAGTTTCAAAGCATTGTGATCTGAGAATATGCAGGGAATAATCTCAGTCTTTTGGTATCGGTTGAGTCCTGATTTGTGACCAAGTATGTGGTCTATTTTGGAGAAGGTTCCATGTGCACTTGAGAAGAATGAGTATTCTGTTGTTTTAGGGTGGAATGTTCTGTATATATCTACGAGGTCCATCTGGTCCAATGTGTCATTCAATGCTCTTGTTTCTTTATTGATTTTCTGCTTGAATGACCTGTCTATTTACGGTGCTTTTCTTATGAGGACTCTCAGGAAAATTTTTTCCCAGCTCTCAGTGCCATAAATAATTTTGCTTTTGAGAAATTAGCTTATTTTTATTTTATGAGTATTTTATGTATATATAACTAATAATTTCCTCCTTCACACTGCTGCTTGAAAACACTGAACCAAAAGTGTGGCCCAACCCTGGACAATAAACAATATCAAGTACCTTGCAAGTTGTGTGTGAATCTCAGTCTAGGGTTAACTTTATTGTTTTATATCATTTACCCTTTAGCTATTTTTACCAGTTAATTTTTAAGTGAAAATGTGTATTTTTTGTACTCTCTTAATATATTCTGGGAAAATAAAAGATTTTAAAAAAACACCAATATTTATGGAAAAAATCAGCTTTTTGGGAATGGAATAAAGTTCCTTAGGCAAGGCTTATCAAAGTGATTATACCCATATTGTGCTGACCAACTTTTTTTTTCCAGCCCAAACCCATCTCTACACTGTAGGTTGCTATTTCCAGCTTCCTACAAACACCTCCATTTAAACTTTTCACAAGCATCTTGAACTATTGAATGTATTTGAATCTTAACTCTTTTTCTTTATGCTCTCATATTGCACTTAATCAGACTTCTCTCTTGTAGGTAATGAAATCCTCCAAAATGCCTAAGTCAGCATCCTGAAAATCATTTATGATTCCTTTCGTTTATTTATTACCCATGGCCAGTGATTCTGCTTGTTGGTGTCTTTCAAATATGTCTCAAGCTTTGCATCCCTAAATGCACTGATTCAGTCTAGGACCTCATGATTTCATACCTGAATTGTTAGATAAAACTTTGGGCACTCCAAGCTCTATCCTTCTCACCTCCTAGATATCCTTCACAAAGCTGCTAGAATGATCTTTTTAAAGCAAAATATTGATCCTATCACTGTTTTTTTTTTTTTTTTTTTTTTTTTTTTTTTTTTTTTTAGTATTTTAGGTTTTGATGCAGTATGCCAAGATTCATTGTTTATGTACAACACCCAGTGCTCCATGCAATACATGCCCTCCTTAATACCCACTACCAGGCTCACCCAACCCCCCACCACCCTCCCCTCTAAAACCCTCAGTTTGGTTTCTCGGAGTCCACACTCTCTCAGGGTTCATCTCCCTATCTGATTTGCCCCAAATCACTTTTCCTTTCCTTCTCCTAATGTCTTCCATGTTATTCCTTATATTCCACAAGTAAGTGAAATCATACAATAATTGACTTTTTCTGCTAAACTTATTTCACTCAGCATGATCTTCAGTTCCATCCATATTGATGCAAAAGTTTGGTATTCATCCTTTCTAATGGTTGAGTAATATTCCATTGTATATATGGACCACATCTTATTTATCCATTTGTCTGTTAAAGGGCATTTCAGCTCTTTCCACCGTTTGGTTATTGTGGACATGGCTTCTATGAATATTGGGATACATATGGCCCTTCTCTTCACTACATCTGTATCTTTGGGGTAAATACCCAGTAATGCAGTTGCCAAGTCATAGGGTAGCTCTATTTTTCATTTTTTGAGGAATCTCCACACTGTTTTCCAAATTGGCTGCACCAATTTTCATCCCCACCAAGTGTTAGAGGGTTCTCCTTTCTCCACATCCTCTCCAACATAGCCTATCACCTCTTTACTTAAAACCTTTCAATGAGTCAAAACTGACTTTCATATGAATCCATAATCCTTTGGAAGATCTCCAAGAAGGTTCATGTACTGGCCCTTCCTTTCTTCAGCTTCGTCTCTCACAGGTTGTCTTACCTTCCCTGCCACGTTCTTTGATAAAGTCATATTTTAATTATACCTTTTAATATTCACTTCCCATGTATTGTTTCTGCTGATTATTTTCTTCCTTCTCACCAAACATCCCAAATTAACATACACACACATACACACACACACTTTTCTTGGTCAATCAGAACACTCCTTTAAAAAAATTAATTGAATTGAATTTTTATTTTTTTTATTAACATATAATGTATTATTTGTTTCAGGGGTACAGGTCTGTGATCCATCAGTCTTACACAATTTACAGCACTCACCATAGCACCATACCCTCCCCAATATCTATCATCCAGCCACTGCATACCTCCCACCCCTTTCCTTCCAGCAACCCTCACTTTGTTTCCTGAGATTAAGAGTCTCTTATAGTTCATCTTCCTCTCTGGTTTCATCTTGTTTCAATAGAAGAAGGATCTACTCTCTGGGAAAGACATCTCTTTCAGCTAAGTGCTAAGTGTGTAGCAATAAAGGAAGTAGTAAACCACAAACTGTAGTCCATTGAGCTAGTTACACTTCCTAATATTACAGGCAGATCACAAGGTAGTTATGACTCAACACACAATACCAAAAAAACTTCTGAGAAGCCTTCTGTGACTCTCTGGTCTGATTTTGACATCTTATCTGCATCACCCCTTCTGCATCCCCCAGCTGTGATTCTTCACAAAATCCCCTCATAAAAACTGATTGTCTCTAAACAACCTGAAGGCAGGGGACTATATATATGTTATTTTCCTTTTGCCCCTTTACTGGACATGATAAGAACTCAATAGATATGCTTTGAGTGTGTAATGTATGTAGTGAGGCATCTTGAACGAGGCTGTAAATGCAAAAAAGTGGAAGAGTTGTAAAAGACTTTCAAGTCTGGATAATCGTTTGAACAGAGAAGCATAGATGGAAGAACTAGTAGATTAGGGAGCAGATGGTTGAACTCTGTGGTGTTAGTCATACAGGCTTTCCTTCCTCTTTACCATTATTGTTCAGGGAACATAAGTAGTCACAAGTGATTGGGGGGGCATATTTTGTTGTCATTTTCATTATTATTTACAATCTTACATTTCCTCCTAAAAAAGATCTTTGTCTTGTGACGAGTGTGATGACAGGTTGGATGGTATGATTGAGGTGTGAGAAGCTGAGGCAAAATGAATGTAAATATATCTAGATTTCATATAGAAACTTTCAAGTTTAGGACTGAAAGGAACCTTAGTGCAGTTGCTGTCTAAAGTGTGGTCTGTGGACTAGTGCTGGTTGGTCCATAACAATGATCCTAGTTGATTGGAAGCATTTAGAAATTTTTATAGACACTTGACAGACTAATTTTATACTTGTTAATAGAAAAGTTTGGGATTCTATTTTTTAAAGATTTTATTTATTTATTTGACAGAGAGAGAGAGAGAGATATCACAAGTACACAGAGAGGCAGGTAGAGAGAGAGGGGGAAGCAGGCTCCCCACTGAGCAGAGAGCCCGACGCAGTGCTCAAACCTGGGACCCTGAGATTATGACCTGATCTGAAGGCAGAGGCTTAACCCACTGAGCCAACCAGGTGCCCCTGGGATTCTATTTTTTGTATATTCATTTTTATTTCATCTTCTTAGTAATTCATACTTTGCTTATATTTTTAAATGTGTTAGTTCGTAACATATTGGAAATCAAAAAGACTTAGTTCTTCAGTACACAGAGAGGTGCTCTTTTAGTATGTTTCTTTTCTTTAGCCCCTAAGGGATGAACAAAGTTTCCCATAAACTTTGAGTTTCTTCACAAATCCTCACAAAGCTCATATATGGACCCCAAGTTAAGGACTCTTGATGTGACTAAAAATGACCTTTGTCCTTTGTAGACAAGAGCACTGAATAATACTAAAGAAGTGAAATAATCTATCCAAGATCTCATATCAAACTGTAATCTAACACTTAGTTTCCTCCTACTTAACCAAAATGTCTTTTCCTTCCTGCTTCAAAATGCCCTATTGATACCACTTGCTACCAGCAGTTAGAGTTGTGTTTCTGCTTCTTAAGCTTTGTGATACACTATATTGTGCCATGGGACTTTGGGGAGATTCACCTGTTCTGCCCACTTGCTTAAAATGGCATATGCAATACACTTATTATGACATTGTGGCAAAATGAAAGAGTGTGGTGGCCAGCATGTGTTGCCAATAATAGCACTTAACTCTTGACTCCAAAATCCATTCTTGCTGTAACTTATTTCAACTTTTACTGAAAAAATAAGAACACTTACCTGACTATTTTGTTTATGGATTATTGCCTTCAATTTGATCTAGAGCCTAATGGTACTACATGGAAAATATGGGCATTGCTAAAAAAATTATTTTTTTATTTTTAATTAAAAAATTTTTTTTAAAGATTTTATTTATTTATTTGAGAGAGAAAGAATGAGAGAGAGAGAGAGAGAGAGAGAGAGAGAGAATGAGAAGAGGGAGGGTCAGAGGAGGAAGCAGACTCCCTGCCAGGCAGGGAGCCCGACACACGACTGGATCCCGGGACTCTAGTATCATGACCTGAGCAGAAGGCAGTTGCTTAACAAACTGAGCCACCAAGGTGCCCATAAATGCATTTTATTTTATTTTATTTTTGTTTTCATCCTTCTGAGTTCCATGATCAAAGATGGCTGTTACTGGGGGGGGGGGGGGGGGGCAACAACAGCAAAAAACAAAACAACAAAAAAAACAAACAAACCCTATGAGATATGGTGTCTCTGAAGTTTGAAGTCTGATATGAGAGACTCTACAGAAAGCATCCCAGGTAGAAAGGGTATCTTTGGCTTTCTTGTCATGCATGATTGATGCATTCCCTTTATCACCCCAGCTCATGTGTCTTAACATTTTTTTTCCTCTCCTGCTGCCACAGTCATAATTAATGATTAAGGTACATAACTAGCAAAACACCTGGCTATTAATTTCAGGAAGCAGATTGGGGTGCACAGCATTTGACCTCGCAGACACTCGGGAGTCTGTAGAGCTCCCTTCATTGCATAAAGCTGAATACCCTCTCTTTCCCTACCCCGGCTGCAGTTTGACAACCTGCCCACACCTGGACAAGTCAGTCTAACCTCTTTCTCTGTCATTGTTTTTTTTTTTTTTTTCCCCCCTCCCTAGTCCATTCCACAACTGGAAAGAATAAGATAAACTGAATTGTAGTTGTGTGTGTATGTGTGTGTATTTTAAAGGTACTAAAGCCAACTTGTAGAAATTGCCATGATGTATTAGCAGTAAATAAATCTTTCCATTGTACCAAATGCATTCTATCAATGATCTAGACATGACTGGTTTTATGTAAACAATAACTCTGAAATCTTGCACCTGTCTTTGGTCCTTTTCATTTTATATGCAGTTCATTTTTATTTTTACTTCTGTGCTTCCAGATTTGAATATATGCCTGGCTTGGTCATTCCTTTCTTTATATATTCTTTCCAGGATATTCTGGAGCATAGGCATAGAGATTTAAATCTTATTTCTTATTAGCCTGAAGATAACAATTAAGAAGGTAAATCATAAGCCAACGTAGGCTGGTTTTCTCATTTGACTTGTGTATGTCACTGCTCTTGACCATGAGCATAGAAGTTTTAGAGATGAACTAAATCTTACTAATTAAGTGGTCAAGAAGCTGGAGGAAGTAAGAAAATAATATAGTTTTCAAATTAGTTAAGTTCAGATTGCCAATAATTTTAATCATGTTGACAGCTATTTACTTTGCATCATTTTAGATAATAATCAACTTAATACGACATTACTCTGTAGATCCTTTTACTCAGCTAACTCAACTGCCATAGAAAAAATGACCATCTCAGTCCATTCACCTCATTTTACCTAAAATACAATTTCAGGGTGGGGAATTAAGACAATCCATATCCCTTTCCCTTTGTACTCTAATTTTATGGAATTTACTAAAGAAGCACCAAATGAGCCCCCCCCCCCAAAAAAAACACCCCAAAATCTATAACAATGCTGGAAAATAGGGAAGAGTAGCATAAGTAAAGCAAACGCTTACGGGAATTTGCTATTATCATTTTTTATTATAATTATGTTCAATTAGCCAACATATAGTACATCATTAGTTTTTGATGTAGTGTCCAATGGTTCATCCCAGTGCTCATCCCAACATGTGCCCTCCTTAATATCCATCACCCTGTTACTCCTTTCCCCCATCCCCTCCCTTCTGGAACCCTCAGTTTGTTTCCTGAAACCCAGAGTTTCTCATGGTTTGTCTCCCTCTCTGATTTCTTCCCATTCAGTTTTCTCTCCCTTCCTCTATGGTCCTCTATGCTATTCCTAATGTTCCACATATGAGTGAAACCAAAGAACTGTCTTTCTTTGCTGAATTATTTCACTTAGCATGATCCCCTTTAGTTCCATCCATGTCACTGCAAATGGTAGGTATTCATCCCTTCAGATGGTTGAGTAATATTCCATTGTATATACGAATCACATCTTTATTCATTCATCTGTTGAAGGACATCTTAACTATTAGTTTTTAAATGAAGTGGATGTATTAAATTTACTGAGCAGCTGACAAGGGCTCTTTTTAAAGTAAAGCAAAGTAAAGTAAACCTGAGAGACAAATAGGCAAATCTCTCCAACAGAAAGCTGATGGAACCCCAGGCTTGGGAAATCATGGCCTCGTTAGGCCACATTTGGAAGAGTGGAGGTGTCAGTGAGAAGCATACAGTAGGGCTTCTAGAATTTATTAAAGCTCTGCAGAGAGATGGACAAAATATTTTCCCCAGTGCTTCACCAACTGTGTTATCAGCATCCTAAACACAATTGGAACTTTCTTACCCACCTCATTCTTGCTTTTTCCCTTGGGAACAGATTTGTCAATATCTTCCCAAGACATATATATCTGGAAGCAGATCAGCCTTTCTGCTATTTTATTTTCCTCAAATACTGCAATTTCATGAAATCAAATGTTGGCTTAAGCATAGAGAGCCCATACCAGCCACCAAATAGGTCATCTACTCCTGCGCACATAAATTTGAAAAGAAAATGAAGTGTCACCAGTAACTGGAGAGAAAAAGAGGAAATCGGGAAAGCTGGAAAGAGAGCAAATGTTACCAGTGAAACAAATAAGATTTGTAGGTAATCAGAAGAGAACTATTTAAAATTTAATTAGCATTTTCATTAATATTTGAAAAGTTTTATTTTGTTTTGCTTTCCTTCCTTTCAATGTATAAAATAGCACACTACTCTATAAAAGGAGCAATAAGAAGATTCTGCTGAAAGGTTATTAGATATTGTGTACTGTTCTCTGATATTTATGTATATTAATGCATTTGATCCTTATAATGACCCTCTGAAAGACCTGTTATTATATATATATATACACACATATATATGTGTATATATATGCATAAATATAAAATATATATCTGTGGGGTAGGGAAACTGAGGCATAGTTAAAATATCTTCCCCCAAGTTAAACAGCTATTAATTTGCAAAGTCAAGATTCAAAAGAACCTAAATCTAGAACACATGCCCTTAATTACTGCACTCTGGAGGGTAGCTGTTGTTTTAAAGGAAAAATAACAACAAAATAGACAAAAAAAATAGGAAAGGTAAAAAGCAGAACAGCCACCAGTAAAAATCAGAAGCAAATTCAAGGGATTATCCCATTCCTTAGATTCAAAAACAAGGAGCTGGAGAATCTTAGTGAATATTACAAACATGGAATTTACACACAAAGATCCAGTACATAAGATATTGTAAAAATAAAATGAGCTGACTGAAGACAAACAATCATAAGAAAAAATATTCCCCTGAGCTAAAGACTTGAGGCTTCAGACTGAAGAAGAAAAAAACAAAAACAAAAACAACAAAAAACCCTAAGAGCTGAGTCAGTAAGAATGAAAGAAGATTCACAGGTAGACATTATTGTGAGAATTCTGAGTCTTAATAATAAAAAGAAAGCCCTACAAACTTCCTGATAGAATGCAAAAATATTTACAAAGGCAAGAATCAAATTGGCATTGAACTTCTAATTTAACACTCCAAGCCAGACAATGTTCTTGGAAAGTGCTTAAACTAAGCAGAAAAATGATCCTCTTTATTTTGATGTTTTTGATGCTCTATTTGAAATGACCAACAACCACATGTAGTTTGATCTGTCTTTAAGACGGAGCTGCATTTGCTACATCTAATTGTAGAAGTTTTGTTATTGAGAAATTGGTGCTTACATATTATCATTTTCTGTCAGTAAAGAGATTCTTAATAAACAAGTGTCTAGAAGCTTTATATTCTAAACTAAAAGAAAAATTCCAGTATCTAATGAAGTTTGGTTTATTAAGGTGGTGCCATTTTTGTGTGTAGGTAGTCATTACTTTTGCAATATTGTAATGTGATTGTTTCTTTTGTTTTGGTTGGGGACGGAGTATAACATAGACTGACATGATTTAGTAACATTGAATGAAATTTAAGATTCTTTTTCTGTCAATCCTCAAAATCAAGATTATAATTTCATTAATGTATGCAATTTGTCTATATGATGACTCAATGAGCAAAATTCTTTAACAAAGAGATAGGCATGATGGAATACATAAATAAAGGTTGTACACAATCTGATTAAAGTGATGGTAAATTATGATAAATTCAGTTTTCAAATATTTTGCATGCTATTTGTTAACAGCTGTGGACATTTAATGCCTCATTAGTCATGGATTAAATCACTAGTTTAGAATCTATCCTCAGCAATAGTAAATGCCCATTATGTCCAATTAGAATGCAAGCTGATGTGGAAAGAAGTTGAAATAGGAATTGCGATTTAGGTTCCAGTTCTGGCTTTGTAACCAACCACCTGTGTGGCCTTAGGAAAATTACTCAAATATCCAGAAGGAGAAAATAATTGTATTAGGTATTAAGTTTTCCTTCCAAGCCTGAAATTCTAAGATCTTCAGAATACAGGCATGAGAGAAGATCAGCCCTAAAAGTATTTTTGGATCTAAGCTGCTGTTCATAAAGGGCTCTTCTGAAATTTCCTGAAACTAAATTGGAAATAGTGTAATTGAGCTGATAATTCAGCACCTGGTGTGGAGAGGGCAGTTAAGAGTTGGGTAAGGAGAGGACCAGCAGAAGTGATGGAGAGTTTTTGTGGATCTGTGGAAATAAAAAGATAATTTATGTTTCCTTTCCTATCTATAGCCAAATACCTTGTAGGAACTGAAGACTCTGTGTGTTCTTTCCAACATCTCTCTTTTGAGTTTTTTTCTGATTTAATTAAAACGTGAGAAAGAAGAGTTTTAAGAAATGTTGACACATATCCCAAAAAGCACTGATAGCATCTTAACTTCTACATCTCATGGTGTAATTTTCATCATTTCCCCCACATTTTTCATTTCTTTAAATAGAAAAATGTCTTTCTTGTTAAATTCAAAACAGTGAGTCAGAAGTAAGGATGGCTTGGAGTTGCCAGTGTGTTTTTTCAAGACTGTACTTCATGAGAACAAAACACTAAATGTTCTTCTCTGTATCTAAATCACACAAAGCCTGTAGCATTATGGATGCTCATTAATTTTTTCACACACACGCACAAATGAATGACCAAGGTGAATGGCCAAAAAAAAAGGAAGAGCATGTCGCCAACAACGTCTTTGCAGCAATGCAAACATAGCTTGTTGCCACGAGTGTAGTCCTTCAGCCTCTCCCTTTATTCTCTCTTTTAATCAACTGAGTTCATGACAAAACAGTCTTATTGAGGCCAAGGCTGTACACTTGTGTGTTCAAAAAGCACATAGATCTGAACAGTGTAGGTCTCTGTCACAGCCTGGATATTAATTATGGACAAGGCTTTGAGAAAAGAACTAATGTTGACTGGGCCTGTACTAACTACCTAGCACTTTTACAATTTTATGTGTATTATTTTCTTTCATTCTTCCAACAACCTTAAGAGAGATGTGGTATTATTATCATCCCCATTTTACAGATGAAAACTGAGGCACAAGGAGGCTGAATTATTTGCTTTAGGAGACAGGTGATAAGGGACAGCACTGAATGAAATCCTGTATAGATGAAATCCTGAATGAAGTCCTGTGTTCTCAGTCATTTTCCTCTGCTGCCTGAGGTAGCAGCAGAAGATATGCAACCGGGAAATATTTATGTTGCCACTCTTTTGGAGGTCAGTGACTCAGCATTTTCATCTCAATTTTTCCACCTAATTAGAGTTTAACAAGAAAAGTAAGAAAGAGAATGTAAAATTACTTTAGGATTTGTCATTTCTATCACTTCAAAAATGCCTTGATTTCACAGTAAGTAAATTCCTTGCAAGGTAGGATCTGGAGCATTGGCAAGATTTTTTATTTTCTTTGATTGACTATATTTAACTGGTATTTCAAAAAATTGAATTCCTCTTTCTTTGGTAATATATAAATCTTAAGAGGAGTAACTCAATGCATTCCAACCCAAATATTAATAAGATGACTTCAATAAGTGGCTTTCAGTAATTGTACAAAATATGGATTAGATAGATGTTACAATATCATAATATCATTATTGTATTCTATTTTTAAACATGATAATTCATGTTTCTATAATGTTTCTTATAGGGTTAATTTCTATAAGAATTATAGTTAGCTAAATCTTAGTCTAGCAAATATTAATACTTGAATTTTCAGTTTTAGTACTTAACTTATACTGATAATTGCTTCCTACAAAAAGACATCTCTAATTGTAATCAAAGAATATACTTTCTCCCTTGTTCAAATAACTTCTTCCAAGAATTTTATGACCTGTTTAAATATACTAAAACAATACAAAAAAAAAAAAGCATTCTCAACTGAAAATCCTAATAAGGCAAGATTTATCATTAACCGTAAAGTTACCACTTGAATACTCAAATAATGTTTCAGAATGCTTCACTGAGATTAGCTTTTATGTTTTACAGTGTACGTCCTTTAATTGGCAGTTTGTTGAAAAGAAAATATTAAATGTTGTGTGTGTGTTTCCACGTGTTCATCATTATAGAAAATGATGTATTAGAGGCATTAGAGTATTAGATGCAGTAGAGGCAATTCTCTAGGCAAATATCTCTTCAAGTGTCTTCCACTGCTTGTAATTCCATTTCTCCTTAAACCTGGTGGGCACACACTGTGGTAAGCAGAACTGTGAAGACATCCCCTCAACACTCCCCATCCTGGCTATAATCAAACATGAATCTAGGTACTGTTGTGAAGGGATTTTGCAGATGTAATTAAATTTACCAATCCATCGACATTAAAAGAACAAAAAATGGGGATTATCCTAAATTATGCCAGTGGGATCAATGTAATCACATAAGTCCTTAAAAGCAAAGAGGAAGTCAGAAGAGTCAGAGAGAGAGGAGCACAGAAGACATGAGGCTGAAGAGGGGATGAGAGAGATTCAAAACATGCGGAAGATTCAACCCATTGTTGCTGCCTTTGAAGTTGTAAGAATAGGACCATGAGCCAGGGACTGCAGAAGTCTCTGGCAGCTAAGAATGACCCTTGACTGCTAGCCACAAGGAAATGGGAGATCTCAGTCCTGCAGTTGCATGGAACAGAACCCAGCCAACAACCTGAATGGGTGTGAAAGTGGATTCTTCCTCTAAGCCTCCAAAGAACAGCCCAGACTAGTCAATATGTTTGTTTTTTGTTTTTGTTTTTTTTAAGATTTTATTTATTTATTTGACTGAGAGAAATCACAAGTAGGCAGAGAGGCAGGCAGAGAGAGAGAGGGAAGCAGGCTCCCCACTGAGCAGAGAGCCCGATGCGGGGCTTGATCCCAGGACCCTGAGATCATGGCCTGAGCCGAAGGCAGCGGCTTTAACCCATTGAGCCACCCAGGCGCCCCAGACTAGTCAATATCTTAATATGGGCTTTTTGAGACTCAGACTAGAGGAATTAGTGTGGGCTTCTTGAGTCTCAGACCCCTGACCTATAGAACTGTGAGATAATACATTTATGTTGTTTGTATAATTTGTTATGTCAGCAAAAGGAAATTAATACCTACTTTTAAAAAACTGGATATATTACTCTCAGATAATGATTACTAGTAATTTTCAGGACCCACTGAAAGGAGAGCATTAAGAATTTTTAGATATGAGGAGATCTGTACTATGCACTCAGAGGTTTCCAAAAATTCTTCCCAATTTTTAATATTGAATCATGTTTTTCTTTTAAGAAAATCTCAGGATTTAATTTCCATGCAGTTTCTTGCCTCTTACCATCATCTCACCATCCTCACTTTCTTGCTGATAACATTTAATAATCTGAGCATTCTGTACATCTAAAAAGGTTGTAAGGTTAAGGAGGAATAAACTCTACTTAATTAACTGCATGCTGACAATAATTTAAAGATCAATCCTCTCTTTACCTCTTTGGTTGTCTTATCAGATCTTTGGAGGATACGTTCTAAAGGGAACCCACTAGGAATAATTGTGCTCAAACCGCCCCCCACCAAATGTTTCCCCCCTTCAATTAACAACAGCTACTAGAAGAGAGATAGGTGTTGAGGATACAAAAAGCAGTTGAATGAAAGAATAAAAACGTTTTGTTTAAATTTTAATTTTTTAATATTCTAATTCTTTGCTATTTATTGTAACTTTGCAACATTACTTGTTCCTATGCCTATTTTGAATAGTTACTTCTATACTACAAATTCTAATCCTCTGAATCTAATCTTCTGCATCCCAAACTTCATCTGTATCTACACAGTTGAAAGTTATATATTCCTAATATAAATAATAAACTTTTAAAATCTGATCAATAAAGTAATGGTTTCTACTTTATGCTCTCAAATTCTCTAAATGGAATTTTAGGAGGACAAGATTTGTTCAATTTTTTGGATTTTTCTTGCAAGATTTCTTATCACCTTGTTTGTTTAAATTTTTATTTAAACAAATCATCTGATATCACAAATAATCTGTCATAATACTTTACTTTGAAATTCTTTAGGTACACAAAAGAGCTTTTATAATTACATATGAACATCAATGTAAGCACCAATCAGCTTAAAAAATTATAAAAATAACAAAGTATCCATTATTATTCTCCCTAATCATTTTTAATTTTTTCTTATTATTTTTTCAGTGTTACTGAGATATAATTAATATATAACATTGTGTAAGTTTAAGGTATATAAAGTGTTGATTTGATACACTTCTAAATTGGAAAATGATTACCACTTAGCATTAGCTGGCACTTCCATCACATCACATAATTACCATTCTTTTTTTGTGATGAAAACATTTAAGATGTACTCTCTTAGCAATTTTCAAGTATATGATACAGTGATAACTACAATCACATGTTGTAATGAGATCTCCAGAACTTATTCATCTTATTACTGGATGTTTGTACCTTTTGACCTCTCTTCATTTCTAACAATCCCCAGTCCCTAGTAGTTACCACTGTAGTCTCAGTTTCTCTGAGTTTGGCTCTTTTAGATTCCATGTATGAGTGATGTCATACAGTATTTGTCTTTGTCTGACTTTCATCACTTAGCCCACCCAATGCCTTTAGGGGCTATCTATGTTGTTATAATGATGCCCTGCTTTCTTATGGTTGAATAATATGAAATATATATATTTAATATTATATATGTATATATATATTTCACTTCTTTATTCATTCATCTGTTGATGATACTTCAATTGTTTAAATTATCTTGCTACTATAAATAATGCTGCAATGAACATGGACTGTAGATGTCTCTTTGAGATTGTGATTCTACTTCCTTTGGATATATACCCAGAGGTGTAATTGCTGTATCATATGGTAGTTCTATTTTTAATGTTTTGAGGAACCTCCATATTGTTTTGCATAGTGGCTGCACCAATTTTCATTCTCACCAAGAGTGAGCTGGGATTCCCTTTCTTCCACATCCTTGTCAACACTTTTTACCTCTTGTCTTCTTAGTGATAGAGATTCTAAGAGGTGTGAGGTGGTAACTTATTTAGTTTTGATTTGCATTTTCCTAAGAATTAGTAATGTTGAATGCCTTTTCATGTATCTCTGTGTTATTTTTATGGCTTCTTTGGAAAAATGTCTGTTCATTTATTCTGCCCAGTTTTTAATCAGGTTGCATGTGTTTTGCTGTTGAAATGTATGAGTTCTTTATATGTTTTGGATATTAACCTTTTATCTATCATCTATCTATCTTTGTATCTATCTATATCTATCATCTATTTATCATCTATGTTTATATTTATATATATTATTTGCAAATTTTTCTCCCATTCCATAGGTTGCCTTTTCATTTTACTGATGCAGTAGTTTTTTGTTTTTGTTTTTGTTTTAGTATGGTGCAGTATCACTTGTTTATCTTTGCTTTCATTGCCTTTACTTTTTGTGTCAAATCCAGAAAACTATTGCCAAGCCCAATGTTAAGGCACTTACACTTATGTTTTCTATGAGAAGTTTCATGGCTTCATGCCTTACATTTCAGTCTTTAATCCATTTTGAGCTTATTATTGTGTGTAGAGTAAGGAAGGAGTCCGATTTAAAAAAGACTACCCTTTCCTCATTGAGTATTTTTGGCTCTGTCATTGTATATGAATTGATTCTATGTGTCTGGGTTTGTTTCTGGGCTCTCTATTCTGTTCCATTGATATATGTCTTTTTTTATGCCAATACCACAATGTTTTTATTTGGTTGTATAGCTTTGTAATATAGCTTGTTATCAGGAAGTGTGATGTGTCCACCTTTGTTCTTTCTCAAGATTGCTTTGGCTATTCAGTGTTTCTTTGTGGTTCCAACAAAATTTAGGACTTTTTTTCTGTTTCTGTCAAAAATCCCATTGGGATTTTGATAGCGATTGCATTGAATCTTCAGATTGCTTGGGTAGTATGGGTATTTTAGAAATATTAACATCTTTCCATTTATTTGTGTCTTCTTCAGTTTCTTTCTTTAATGTGTTAACAATTTTCAGTATATAGGTCTTTTACCTCCTTGGTTATGTTTACTCCTAAATATTTTTAAATGATATTGTAAGTAGAATTATTTTTTTTTCCTACTTATATAATAGTCTCTTTTTCATTGAAGCATAATTGATACACAATATTTTATTAGTTTCAGGTATACATCATAGTGATTATAATGAAGGATAGTCAGAAAAAAGGCAGGTGGGACAAGGGACCCCACTTTAAGAAGAAACCACTGTTAGAAGGATTTTACACCACCCTGGAAGGAGCCCTCCACCCTTTCCCATGTGATATATAGGGGACAAAAACTTGATTGGATGACAGGCACCTGGAGGGTTAATTAGATTAAAACAGCCCACCAACAAGCCCATAAAAACACCTTGACTTATAAACCCTGATGGCAACCTTCTTAGGTCCCCTCCCTCTTTAGGAACTTTGTATTATCACCCAGTAAACTTTGCTTTCCTGCCCACCACTCTTCATCTCATCTACCTCTTCATTCTTTGAAGCAGCATGACCAAGAACTGTGGGCAATGAAGGGAAAGAAATCCTGTAACAATTAGATATTTTTATACATTATGAAATAATCTGCACAATAAGTCTAGTTATCATCTGTCACCATATATAGTTATTACAATATTATTTATAATCCCTAAGTCATACATTGCATTTATTTTATAACTGGATGTTTGTATCTCTTATTCCCTTTCACATATTTCTCCCTCAATTTTTCCTTCTTTTTGTAATCAATAGTTTGTTTCCTGTAACTATGAGTCTATTTCTGTTTTGTTGCTTATTCCATTGTTTTGTTTTTTAGATTCTATATGTATGCTAAGTTATCTGGTATTTGTCTTTCTCTGTTTTATTTCACTGTCGAAGTATAATACCCTCTAGGTTCATCTATGTTTTCACAAATGGGAAGATTTTATTCATTGTTTTTAAACAGCTGAGTACTATCCCATTATATATATCTACCACATCTTATTTATTTATTCATCTATTGATGGACACTTAGGTTGCTTCACTATCTTGGCTATTATGAATAATGTTGCAGTGAACATATTGGTGCATATATCTCTTCAGATTGGTGTTTTCATTTTCTCTGGATATATACCTAGAAATGAAATTACTGGATCATATATTAGTTCTATTTTTTATTTTTAAGGACCCTCTCTACTATTTTCCATAGTGGCTGCACCAATTTACTTTCCCACTAATAGTATCTGAGGGTTATCTTTTTTAACATGCTCTCTAACTGTTATTTTATTTTTGCCTTTTTGATAATAGACAATCTGACATAGGTGAGGTGTTTATGATTTGTGTTTTCCTGACAATTAGTGATGGTGAGCATCTTTTTATGCACCTGTTCACCATCTCTAAATCTTCTTTGAAAAAAAAAAAAAAAAAACCTATTTAGAACCTCTGTCAACTTTTAATAATGTTAGGGCATTTTTTGTTTCTTTTTTTTTTTTAATTTTAAGTTGTCTAAATTGTTATATATTTATTTTAACTTACGTATTTATTATTTATTATCTTTTTTCTTTTTTGGGAGGAGTTGTCAGCTTTGATTTTTTTTTAAAAAATTATTTATTTATTTATTTAAATTAACATATAATGTATTATTAGCCCCAGGAGTACAGGTCTGTAAATAACCATGTTTACACACTTCACAGCACTCACCATAGTACATACCCTCCCCAATGTCCATAAGCCAACCACCCTCTCCCTACCCCCCTCACCCCAGCAACCCTCAGTTTGTTTGTGAGATTAAGAGCCTCTTATGGTTTGTCTCCCTCCCAATCCCATCTTCTTTCATTGATTCTTTTCCTACCCCCTGAACCCCCTGTGTTTCTTCTCCACTTCCTCATATCAGGGAGATCATATGATACTGTCTTTCTCTGGTTGACTTATTTTGTTAAGCATAATACCCTCTAGTTCCATCCATGTTGTTGCAAATGGCAAGATTTCATTTCTTTTGGTGGCTGCATAGTATTCCATTGCATATATATACCACTTCTTCTTTATCCATTCATCTGTTGATGGACATATAGGTTCTTTCCATCGTTTGGCTATTGTGGACATTGCTGCTATAAACATTCGGGTGTATGTGCCCTTCAGATCACTGCATTTGTATCTTTAGGGTAAATACCCAGTAGTGTGATTACTGGGTCATAGGGTAGCTCTATTTTCAACATTATGAGGACCCTCCATGCTGTTTTCCAGAGTGGCTGTGCCAGTTTGCATTCCCACCAACAGTGTAGGAGGGTTCCCCTTTCTCCGCATCCTCTACAGCATCTGTCATTTCCTGACTTGTTAATTTTAGCCATTCTGACTGGTGTGAGGTGGTATCTCATTGTGGTTTTGATTTGTATTTCCCTGATGTCAAATGATGTTGAGCACTTTTCATGTGTCTGTTGGCCATCTGGATGTCTTCTTTGCAGAAATGTCTGTTTATGTCTTCTGTGCATTTCTTGATTGGATTATGTGTTCTTTGGTTGTTGAGTTTGGTAAGTTCTTTATAGATTTTAGATACTAGCCCTTTATCTGATATACCATTTGCAAATATCTTTTCCCATTCTGTCAGTTGTCTTTTAGTTTTGTTAACTGTTTCCTTTGCTGTGCAAAAGCTTTTGATCTTGATGAAGTCCCAATAGTTCATTTTTGTCCTTGCTTTCTTGCCTTGGGTGATGTTCCTGGGAAGAAGTTGCTGTGGCTGAGGTCGAAGAGGTTGCTGCCTGTGTTCTCCTCAAGGATTTTGATGGATTCCTTTCTCACATTGAGGTCCTTCATCCATTTTGAGTCTATTTTCATGTGTGGTGTAAGGAAATGGTCCAGTTTCATTTTTCTGCATGAGGCCGTCCAGTTTTTCCAACACCATTTGTTGAAGAGACCGTCTTTTTTACATTGGACATTCTTTCCTGCTTTGTCAAATATTAGTTGACCATAGAGTTGAGGGTCTATTTCTGGGCTCTCTATTCTGTTCCATTGATCTATGTGTCTGTTTTTGTGCCAGTACCATGCTGTCTTGATGATGACAGCTTTGTAATAGAGCTTGAAGTCCGGAATTGTGATGCCACCAACTTTGGCTTTCTTTTTCAACATTCCTCTGGCTATTCGAGGTCTTTTCTGGTTCCATATACATTTTAGGATTATTTGTTCATTTCTTTGAGAAGAAGTTGATGGTATTTTGATAGGGATTACCTTAAATGTGTAGATTGCTTTAGATAGCATAGACATTTTCACAATATTTTTTCTTCCAATCCAGGAGCATTGAACATTTTTCCATTTCTTTGTGTCTTCCTCAGTTTCTTTCCTGAGTGCTTTATAGTTTTCTGAGTACAGATTTTTTGCCTATTTGGTTAGGTTTATTCCTAAATATCTTATGGTTTTGGGTGCAAAGGTAAATGGGATTGACTTTTTAATTTCTCTTTATTCTGTCTTGTTGTTGGTGTATAGAAATACAGCTGACTTCTGTGCATTGATTTTATATTTGATACTTTACTGAATTCCTCTACAGGTTCTAGCAGATTTGGAGTGGAGTCTTCTGGGTTTGCCACATAAAGTATCATATAATCTGCAAAGAGTAGTAGTTTGACTTCTTCTTTGCCAATTTGGATGCAAATTGGCACCCAGTTTGCCAATTTGTTGTCTTTAATTTCTTTTTGTTGTCTGATTGCTTAGGCTAGGACTTCTAGTACTATGTTGAATAGCAGTGGTGATAATGGACATCTCTGCCATGTTCCTGACCTTTGTGGAAAAGCTCTCCGTTTTTCTCCATTGAGAAAGATATTTGTGGTGGGTTTTTCATAGATGGCTTTGATGATATTGAGGTATGTACTCCCTATCCCTACATTTTGCAGAGGTTTGATCAGGAAAGGATGCTGTACTTTGTCAAATGCTTTTTCAGCATCTATTGAGAGTATCCTATGATTCCTGTTCTTTCTTTTATTAATGTATTGTATCACATTGATTGATTTGCAGATGTTGAACCAACCTTGCGGCCCTGGAATAAATCCCACTTGGTCGTGGTGAATAATCCTTTTAATATACTGTTGGATCCTATTGGCCAGTATTTTGGTGAGAATTTTCACATCTGTGTTCATCAAGGATATTGGTCTGTAATTCTCTTTTTTGATGGGATCTTTTTCTGGTTTTGGCATCAAGGTAATGCTGGCCTCGTATAATGAGTTGGAAGTTTTCCTTCCATTTCTATTTTCTGGAACAGTTTCCAAGAGAATAGGAATTAGTTCTTCTTTAAATGTTTGGTAGAATTCCCCTGGGAAGCCCGGGGCTCCCGTTTTTTGGAAGATTTTTGATGACTGCTTCAATCTCCTTACTGGCTATGGGTCTGTTCAGGTTTTCTATTTCTTCCTGGTTCAGTTGTGGTAGTTTATATTTCTTTAGGAATGCATCCATTTATTCCAGATTTTCAAATTTGCTGGCATATAGTTGCTTATAATATGTTCTTATAATTGTATTTCTTTGTACTAGTTGTGATCTCTCCTCTTTCATTCATGATTTTATTTATTTGGGACCTTTCTCTTTTCTTTTTGATAAGTCTGGCCAGGGGTTTATCAATCTTATTAATTCTTTCAAAGAATCAGCTCCTAGTTTTGTTGATTTGTTTTATTGTGTGTGTGTGTGTGTGTGTTTTATTCTATTTCATTGATTTCTGCTCTGATCTTTATGATTTCTCTTCTCCTGCTGGGTTTAGGTTTTCTTTGTTGTTCTTTCTCAAGCTCCTTTATGTGTAGGGTTAGGTTGTGTATTTCAGACCTTTCTTGTTTCTTTTTTCTTTACTTTTTTTTTTTTAAGATTTTATTTATTTATTTGACAGAGATCACAAGTAGGCAGAGAGGCAGGCAGAGAGAGAGGCAGGGAGTCTGACTCCCTGCTGAGCACAGAGCCCGATGCGGGGCTTGATCCCAGGACCCTGGGATCATGACCTGAGCTGAAGGCAGAGGCTTTACCTCACTGTGGCACCCAGGTGCCCCATCCTTTCTTGTCTCTTAAGAAAGACTTGTACTGCTATATATTTTACTCTCAGGACTGCCTTTGCTGTGTCCCACAGATTTTGAACAGTTGTGTTTTCATTATCACTTGTTTTCATGAATTTTTTCAATTCTTCCTTAATTTCCTGGTTGACCCATTCATTCTTTAGAAGGATGCTCTTTAGTTTCCATGTTTTGGATTCTTTCCAAATTTCCTCCTGTGATTGAGTTCTAGCTTCAGAGCATTGTGGTCTGAAAATATGCAGAGAATGATCCCAAACTTTTGATATCAGTTGAGGCCTGATTTATGACCCAGGATATGATCTATTTTAGAGAATGTTCCACGTGCACTAGAGAATAATGTGTATTCTGTTGCTTTGGGAGGGACTGTTCTGAATATATCTGTGATGTCCATCTGGTCCAGTGTGTCATTTAAGGCCTTTATTTCCTGGTTGGTCTTTTGCTTGGATGATCTGTCCATTTCAGTGAGGGGGCTGTTAAAGTCCCTGACTATTATTGTATTATTGTCTGTGTGTTTCTTTGATATTGTTATTAATTGGTTTATATAGTTGGCTGCTCCCATGCTAGGGGCATAGATATTTAAAATTGTTAGATATTCTTGTTGAACAGACCCTTTGAGTATGATATAGTGTCCTTCCTCATCTCTTATTATAGTCTTTAGCTTAAAATCTAATTAATCTGATATAAGGATTGCCACTCCAGCTTTCTTTTGATGTCCATTAGCATGGTAAATTGTTTTCCACCCCCTCACTTTAAATCTGGAAGTGTTTTGGGTCTAAAATGAGTTTCTTGTAGACAGTATACTGATGGTTTTTATTATTATTATTATTATTATTCATTCTGATACTCTTGTCTTTTGATTGGGGCATTTAGCCCATTTACATTCAGGGTAAGATATGAATTTAGTGCCATTGTATTGCCTGTAAGGTGACTGTTACTGTATATTGTCTCTGTTCCTTTCTGGTCTACTACTTTTAGGCTCTCTCTTTGCTTAGAGGACCCCTTTTAATATTTCCTGTAGAGCTAGTTTGGTGTTTACAAATTCTTTTAGTTTTTATTTGTCCTGGAAGCTTTTTATCTCTCCTTCTATTTTCAATGATAGCCTAGCTGGATATAGTATTCTTGGCTGCAAGTTTTTCTTGTTTAGTGCTCTGGATATATAATGCCATTTCTTTCTGGCCTGCCCAGTTATCTGTGGATAAGTCTGTGGCCAATCTAATATTTTTACCATTGTATATTACAGACTTATTGTCCAGGGCTGTTTTCAGGATTTTTTTTGTTGCTAAGACTTGTAAATTTTACTATTAGATGATGGGGTGTGGACCTGTTCTTATTGATTTTTAGGGAGGTTCTCTGTGCCTCCTGGATTTTGATGCTTGTTCCCGTTGCCATATTAGGGAAATTCTCTACAATAATTATCTCCCATATACCTTCTGCTCCCCTCTCTCTTTCTTCTTCTTCTGGAATCCCAATTATTCTAATGTTGTTTCGTCTTATGGTATTGCTTATCTCTCAAATTCTCCCCTCATGGTCCAGTAGTTGTTTGTCTCAATTTTGTTCAGCTTCTCCATTCTCTGTCATTTGGTCTTCTATATCACTAATTCTCTCTTCTGCCTCATTTATCCTAGCAGTGAGAGCCTCCATTTTTTATTGCACCTCATTAATAGCTTTTTAAAATTTCAACTTGGTTAGATTTTAGTTCTTTTATTTCTCCAGAAAGGGCTTTTATTTATTGAAACAGGGTTTCTCTAATATCTTCCATGCCTTTTTTGAGCCTGGCTAGCACTTTGAGAATCGTCATTTAAGTTGGAGAATGATTGGTATTAGTTTTTCATGAAATGTATGGTAGAATTCACCAATGAATCATTGGTCCTGGAATTTTCTTTGTTGGGAACTTTAATAATTACAGCTCCCTACTCTTTATTGGTATGTTCAGATTTTCTGTTCTTCATGATTCAATCTTGTTAGGTTGTATATTTCTGAGAATTTATCCATTTCTTCTAGGTTATCTAATTTGTTGGCATATAGTTGTTCATAGGAATCTCCTTAGATCCTCATATTTTTGTGATATCAGTATAATATCTCCTCTTCCACTTCTAATTTTATTTATTTGGGTCCAGTCTCTTTTTACTTGCTAAGTCTAGCAAAGGGTTTCTCTATTTTATTTTTAATCTTTTCATAAACACAGCTCTTAGTTAATGAATATTTATTTTTTCCTTTTATTTTCCCTCTATTTCATCTGTTTCCACTCTGATCTTTGTTATTCCCTTCCTCCTTTTTATTCTAATTCTAATTCTAATTCTTTTGCTTTTCTAATCCTAATATTCTTTTTCTAATTTCTTGATGTATACAGTTAGGTTGTTTGAGATCTGTACTTTTTCTTAATGTAGGCAACTTAGTTATAATGTGTTTCAGTGTGGGCCATCTTTTTTAAAACAGTCTGTGTTTCCTGGGTCTGGATGTCTGTTTCTTTCCCAATGTTAGGGAGGTTTGCCACCATTATTTCTTTGAATAAACTGTCCCCTTTATCTCTCTTCTCTTTCTGAAACTCTTATAATGCATACATTGAATGTTTTATGGTTTCCCACAGGTCTCTTATGCTGTCTTTACTTTTTAAGATACTCTTTTCTTTTGTGTTTCTTTGGTTGGATGAATTCTACTTTCCTGTCTTCAAGTTCTCTGATATTCTTTTCCACTTCGTCTAATGCACTGTTGAACCCCCTTAAGGAACTACTCATTTTTATTACTGTCTTCTTTAGCTCTGTGCTTTCTGTTTGGTATTTTCTTATATTTTCTGTCTTTGTTGAAATTCTCATTTTGTTCATGTAATGTTCTAATGACTTCAGTGATCTTTGTTATGACCCTTATTTTTAACTTTCTATTGGGTTTCTTTTCCAAATTTCTGGAATTTTATAATTTTATTTTGTTTGGGACGTTTTGATGGGATGATTTTTGTTTATCTATTTTCCTTGACTCTCTTGTGTTGGTTTCTGTACATCTTGACAGAGTGGTCTTCTGTAGAAAATGAACTTTGTCAATCAGCTTGACTCATTCTCCTGGTTTTCTCTAAATTGTTTATGATTTTCTAAGCTGTCTTCCTTGTTCTTAGTAGATCCTAGTAGTTATGACCTAGTGTCAGGTCCCCCTAAGGGAAATATTGCAGTCAGCATTTACATGGAGGCCAGTTAGAAGCTCAAACTTCAAGAAACAGTAAGAAATATATGTTGTTAAATCCTTTCCTGGGAGAAACTGGGAGGCATTATTGTTTACTCCCTTTGCACTGGACCCTTGGTCCTGGGTATATAGCCATGACTTAGGTGGAGGTGGAAAGGGTGCTTCGAAGTCCATTAAAAACTTATTGTTTGCTTTCAATAGTCCTGTGGAACTCCTGAATGTAAGCTGCATTGGTTATCAGAGCCAGGTGGTATAAGGACCTGTCCACAAATTTGGGGTACAGACATGTGTACAAACTCTTTCTAGGAAGATGCTGGTGACTGGAGGCAGGCAAAAGGGACAGGGAAGAGGAGGTGTCCACGGGTCTCCTTGATCTGCAGAAAGGAGCACAGTCAATCCCCAGACACATATTAATTTAGAATCCTGACCCTCAGGCAGCAATTTTTGTGGTATACAAATAGACTACTTTCAGGGGAAGACTGAGAGGTGAGCATTTTTTTTTTTTTGCCTGTTCCCTCTGTGTTGGGCCCTGAGATGAGAGCCAAAGGGATTACTCATGCCCAAACAACTGCTTTTTAAAAAATCTGTTGGAGTCTTATGGGTCTTGTGGATGAAAACACTGCTGGCTTTCAAACCCAGGTGTTTAGGAGCCTGTCCCTTAAATGGGAGTCCTAAAAATCGAGACACTAGATATGGGGTCCAAACACTTCATTCCTGAGGAAGAAACTGGGAGTTGAGGATTTCCTCCTAATTGTACGGTGCTGTGCTTAGGTGGGGTTTAGGGTGAGACTGTGTCTCAGCCTTTCCTACCTGTTTTGGTGTGAGTATTTTCTTGTTCACCCAATGTGTAGGGGTCACTCAGCTAGTTCCTAGATTTCTTCCACAGAGAACTGCTTTGTGTGTAGCTATTTATTCAGTATGTCCATAGAAGAAGAGGAGTTCAGGAATTTCCTGTATCAATATCTTTAGAGACCTCCACCCTGATCAATTAATATCTTCTTTCAAATAATTGAATCACACTGCAGATTTAGAATATCAGAATATATATGTGGAGAATATAGATACTGTCTAAGACATAAAAATGCATCACCATCAAATGGCAAGCAAATGGCTCATTTAGATAATTCAGTAAGTCAGTTTTCAACCAAGCAGTCATTGTGTTTTTAATGTAGTCAGAATGTCTAATTTGAGAACCTCACCCACAGAGCTACATGAAAATTTAAATAAATTATACATATATGTTCAATTTTAGTTAGGAAAAAAATTTAGGAGCCCATCCTGATATGTCTATTTTTAAGTGATTTTCATTTGTGAAAATGTAAGGAGGCTCTCCATCCTAAAGATACATTTTATGTTTTTTGCATATATAACCTATATAGTTCCTTTTACCTTTTCCATTGTCAGTCGTTAATTTTTCTATTTCACAATGAGAACTTTCTTAGTGAAAAATTAATAAACTAAGAGCTGAATATAAGAGGAAACTCTTTAAATACTTCTTAATTTTTTTTTAGTTTCAAATTTTTATTTAAATTCCAGTTAGTTAACACACAGTGTAGTATTAGTTTCAGTTGTAGATTTAATGATTTGTCACTTACATATAACACCCAGAGCTCATCACAAGTGCCCTCCTTAATAACCATCAACAATTTAGCCCATCCCTGCCCACCTCTCCTCCAATAACTCTCAGTTTGTCCTTTATAGATATGAGTCTCTTTTATGGTTTGCCTCTCTCTCTTTTCCCTCTATGTTCATCTGTTTTGTATACTTTTATTAGCACAAGCCTTTAAAACCATCTGTCAACGTGGTCTAAACTATGAGTATGATTTATGATTCTTTCATTGATCTGACTTGATAATGAGTAGAAACTGATATTAATTAATCAGTCAAACAGTATATTTTTTATTATCTTCTATGATATTTTGTTGAGCAACTATGGGGAGTATAAGGTTCAGCTAAGCATTTTTCATCTTTTTGGAACTATAAGACACATTTCCATGGAAACATAAAGAAACAGAGCAAGAGTCAACTGACTATAACTGACAAAAGCTATTATAAGAAAAAAACACAATAGAATATTTAAGCCCTTTAACACAGAGGTGGCTTTATAGATTATTTAAAAGAGGGTTTTTTAAAAAGTACAGAGAAAATGAAAAAATAATCATAATGAGACAGCACAGGTTTATTAAAGAAATACAAAACACTCAATTTTACTTTCTATTTTATTTTTTGCTTGGGTTGCTAAACTTTAAGAAAATTTTATAGAGCCAGGATATCTGGATTTCTATGATACATTTGACAAGGTTTCTGATAGTGTACAAATGAACAAAAGAGAAAAGTATAGATTTTATGCATGGAAATGTACAGGTAGTCACATTAATAAATGATGAATAAGTGTTAGTCAAAGCATAGTAATTAATACATTAACACAAAATGGAGAAGGTATGTGTAGGACAATATTCTCAGCCCTGCTCTCTTCAACATTGTTTCTTCAAATTACTGGTGTGAGTAATCTGGGTGATAGGAGATAAGATTTACAGATAATCAGAGCTTGGAAGAATAATGAATGTATTAGAAGGCTAAATTAGGTCCCAAAATATCTGGATAGGCAGAAACAGACAAAACAAGGACAGTTTTATCAGGACAAGATTAAGCTTGAGGTTTTGTAGTAACAAAACACAATAAAATCTGCCACTCCCTGAAAACCAAAACAAACCAGTCAGCCAGAGAGGCAACCAACCAACCAAACAACCTGGAAGCCACAAGTAAATGAAATACCTTTTAGCAAGTGAAACAGTTATAAGGATTTTATGCTAAAACATCAAGAGGAGTTATTAGTATGATGGTGTTATGAAACAGGTAATGTGATCTTAGACTATGTCACCATTTCTCAACCTTCTTTCATTATTATCCCTCCAAGGAGTTTTTAAAGAATTGTTTTTCTCCTGATAATTATCCTATGAAATTTTAATGACACAGATACACTGCATATCTCTTTATGTGCTTTATTTATGTTTGTGCTATTTACGTAAAAGGGTAAGATATTTTTCGCGAGAATTGATTTTTACCCTCTTGTGGGCAGTATTAACCCTCATTGAGAATTCACAGGCTTTATTAATAAAGAATGCTCTAGAATGAGGGAAGGAAAATTCTACTGTTTTTAGAAGGGTTTAAAATAATATGTTCACTTCTGAATGCCACATTTTAAGACATAATTCAAAACTAGATGGAATTCAAAGGAGAGCAGTTAGGATGGCATGGCATAGAGAATTTTTAGGGACTCCTGAGTGGCTCAGTCATTAAGTGTTTGCCTTCAGCTCAGGTCATGATCCCAGGACCCTGGGATTGAACCCGGCATTGGGCTCCAGGCTCAGCGGGAAGCCTGCTTCTCCCTCTCGCACTCCCCCAGCTTGTGTTCCCTCTCTCATTCTCTCTCTGTGTCAAATAAATTAAATAAATCTTTATAAAAAAAGAATTTTTAAAGGGTGGGGAATTATTATTCTGGAGAAACAGAAGAGATCCTTATGCCTATCTTCAGATATGTGGAGGAATATTCTATGAAAAAAACTAATCATTGAACATTTGCTTTAGCAAACATATTTTGGCTAACTATTTTAAGTTCAGACTCTTCAAAGGTGGAAAAGATTGTTTCATTAGGAACCATCTTCTTTGTTACTAGATGTACTATATGTACATGACCCTGGGATGGGGAACATGATAGAGAAAATTCAGAGCCTATATGAGCAGGATGACCTTAGCATCCTTTTTATTCCTGATTCTATGATATGGGGCGTCGGAGATAAACTGAACCTTGAAGGAAAAGATAGATATGGATAAGCTTAGAGAATATAATAGTCCAAAGTAGATATTTTGTTTTTTCAGACATAGAAATTAGGACATACAGACTTGATTTTTGCTCTGCTTTTGTCCAAAATTCACTGTCTGGACCTAAGAGATCACCAACATCCCTACCTATAATATGTTGGATTTAGATTAGATTACATCTACCTTTGCTAGTTCTAGAAAACTAAGATTCTACAACTTAGTAAATGATGGCAGGAAGATGCCTTTCTTATTATCCAATCTTCTCCATCAGTTCAAGCAGCTCACAAAATACTTATAAATCATAAACTATTGCACTAGAATGTTGAATTATCATGTGTGACAAAAATACCATTTTTTTAAAGATTTTACTTATTTATTTGACAGACAGAGATCACATGTAGGCTGAGAGGCAGGCAGAGAGAGAGAGGTGGAAGCAGGCTCCCCACTGAGCAGAGAGCCCAATGCGGGGCTCGATCCTGGGACCCTGGGATCATGACCTGAGCCAAAGGCAGAGGCTTTAACCCACTGAGCCACCCAGGTGCCCCCCAAAATACCATTTTTAGAGTGTGTGATCTCAGGTATAGTAGAAACAAGAGAAACTTCATTAACCAAAGAAAAGATGTTTTATGATAAAGGGTAGAAGTTATGTTGTTTAAAAATGTTATTGGTCAGAGTCTCTTATTACCATCTCTTTGTGGTAAGGCATCTTTTATACTTCTAGACTATCAGGCTTTAAGGTTGCTCTGGACAAAGATGGAATAGCTGGCCTATCTGGCATTAAAATAGTTGGGTCAGGGAAGTTAGACAGAGTTTATAAGAATCTGGCAGTTGACTTTTCCAAATCATTATTGAGTAAAGGTTCCAGATGTTTACTCAGTAGAAATCTAAGTCTGTGTACAAAGTGTCTGAAATAAAAAAGTATATTAAAAGAGACTAGGATAAAGTTGTACAACTTTTGGATTTGTAGGAATTGTCATTAAAATTATAACATAAACAGGGTTTGGGGCACCTGCGTGGCTCAGTGGGTTAAAGCCTCTGACTTCGGCTCAGATCATGGGCTCAGGGTCCTGGGATTGGGCCCCACATTGGGCTCTCTGCTCAGCGGGGAGCCTGTTTCCCCTTCTCTCTTTGCCTGCCTCTCTGCCTACTTGTGATCTCTCTGTCAGAATAAATAAATAAAGTTAAAAAAATAACATAAACAGGATTTCAATGTGTAAAATACTGAAGGTATTGTATTTGTTGCTGTTATCATTAGTGGCGGTAGCAGCAGTAATACCAGTAGCAATAGTCCTAGTTGTAGTTGTAGTAGTAGCAACAGTAGTAGTGGTCTTTACTTGCCTCAGTTTCACATTCTGAAGTTAATGGGCAGCTTTCCAATAATGATCAGTTTGGGAAGGTTGAGTAGACTATAATGTAATAATTATTTTCTATGAAACATTTCTACTCCACTTTAGTCCAGCTTTGTTTCCTGTGATTTCAAATATATTTCATTAGCTAAAAAGATAGAAAAGTTATGTGTAATGGGGGTGATTGGGGTTTTGCAGAGGGCACCATGAAATAATGGAAAGAAAAGATCTTATGTTGGTAGTGTGACCTTGGAAAGGTTACTTAACTTCTCTTTCCTTGTCTGTAAATTGGTTACAGCAGTGGCCCAGTCAGTCTTTCTCACATAATTCTTAGTCCTCATTGTGTGCTAGAATCACTGGGAGAGTCCTTACAAAATAGAGGTGTCTGTCCTCTAACCTAGTTTGAAGGAGGCCCTGGATCTCCCTCTCTCTCTCTTTAATCTACTTAGGTATTGTGAGCACAAAATAGAATAATATTGTTCAAGATCCCTGAAAAGGACCATTCAAATGAGTATTTCCCAAGGGAAAGCATGGACGATATTTTTTCCATAGGATTTTTTTTTTTTTTTTTTACTAATAGCAGCAGTGTCTTCATTGATTGTTTTGCTCTGCCCCCTGCCAGGAGGAGTCAAGAGAGACAGAACATGCCTAGATGATTCTACTCAGTTAAGAGTCATGCTCCCAGATTCTATACCTGTTGTAGTCATGGCATCAAAGATGACCAGCCTGCACCTGTGGTTTCCCAAAGGACCCTCGAAGGCTCCCAACTATCAGCCTAGTCTCATCTGACTTCACAGCTAGATCCGAGGTCAAAAGCTGCTCCTCTCTGCACAGAGATGATGCAATATCCATGAAGAACTTCACTAGTTACCTATCAATCTCCAAACATTCCCTAAAATTATTCCTTTTTGGTTGGTAAATTTAGGGCCCTTGAACTATGTTCAAATGTGTGACTTGGTTAGTGCTATAAAGCTGATTGACACTTTTTTTTTTTAAACTATCTGAGATATAACAGGGCAAGAATATCATGGGATTTCATTTTATTATTCAATGTCAACCCTATAAATATTCATAGAAAAGTGTCTGGGAGAGATTAAACTTCTGATAAGTATTCAACAGGACAGAGAATAAAGATTAACCTTTTGTATAAAAGATTAACCTTTTGTATATGATAAAAAATTAATATAAAATATAAAATTAGTACCAGAGACATTTAGCAGAAGAGGTATAGGCTGAATTTGTATTTTGAAGTGACTACACAAGTTCTAATCTTCTATTAAGGGGAACAAAAGATTGACCAGCAAAAAATGTCACTTCTTAAGGTGACAGAAGAATCTATAAGTAATAAGGGACAAAGTCCCTTACTAGACTAAATTCCTTCGAGACTAATGATAATTTTAAAAAGAAAGCTACATTTAATTTATATTATATAATGATTCTTATTTTTATATAAGACTACATAAGTATAGATAGTTTTCTGATTTCTAGATTATCATGTATTATTTTTTTGCCTACTTGAAGAATTCACTGGGGTTCCTGGGTGGCTCAGTCATTAAGCATCTGTCTTCTGGTCAAGTCATGATCCCAGGGGCCTAGGATCGAGCCTGGCATCAGGATTCCTGCTCCATGGGGAGCCTGCTTCTCCCTCTCCCACTTCCCCTGCTTGTGTTCCCTTTCTCACTGTGTCTGTTTCTGATAAATAAATAACATCTTTTAAAAAAAGTTATTTTTTTAAAAGATGTTATTTATTTATTTGACAGAGAGAGACATTGTCAGAGGGCGAGGGAGAAACAGGCCTCCTGCTAAGCAGGGAGCCAAACATGGGGCTCAATCCCAGGACCCTGGGATCATGACCTGGGCTGAAGGCAGATGCTTAATGACTGAGCCACCCAGGTGCCCCCAAGTAAATAAAATCTGGAAAAAAGAAAAAAAAAAAAAAGAATTCACCGATCATCAGACATTGAACTTGCTATACAGATTGAACTCTTTAATTTTTGACAGTTTTCTCTAGATTCATGATTCCTTCTTTCAGCTCTAGCTGTGGAAACAACAAACAAAAACAGACAAAACTCCCTGTCTTCTTAGAACTTAGTTTTTAGTAGAGAGAAAAGCAGTAACCAGACAGACAGAAAACCAGAGAGATGGTTTTATTAATTTGTAGTGTATCAGACGGTACTAGGGCTACTGTGAAAAAATAAAGCAGAAGAGGAGTGATAGGGGTACTGGACGGGATTAATTCCATTAAAAAAAAAAAAAAGAAAGTTAGCAGAGACTGTCTCACTACTAAGGGATATTTTTGCAAGGGCTTAGAGAAAAAGAGAGAGAGAGAGTGAGAGAGAGAGAGCCATGAAGGTATGTGGGGGCAAATTTAGAGAAGAAAATTCCCCTAAAATGGGAAGATTAAATTCTGAAGCATTTACAAAAAATAGCGTGTTGGTTTGGGATGGCCATGGGAGGATGGTGGATAAGGAAGTGGGGAGCGTACTTTTTTTTTTTTTAAAGATTTTATTTATTTATGTGACAGACAGAGATTACAAGTAGGCAGAGAGGCAGGCAGAAAGAGAGGAAGAGAAGCAGGCTCCCTGCCCAGCAGAGAGCCCGATGCAGGGCTTGATCCCAGGACCCTGAGATCATGACCTGAGCCAAAGGCAGAGGCTTTAACCCACTGAGCCACCCAGGCACTCCTGGGGAGTGTTCTATTAAGTCATTGTAAGGACTTTGTCAATTACTCTGAAAGAAAGGGAGGGAGTTTAAACTGGGAAATAACATAATCCAGCTTCTTCATAGGATGATTCTGGTATCTGTGTGGACAATAGGTTATAGTAAGGTAGTACTGGTTATATGGAAATCTGTCAGAGGCTAATGTAATGATGTAGGGAAGATATACTGCGGTCTGGGACCAGAGTGGTAGCAGTGGAACAGATGAGAAGTAATGAGCTGACAAGATTTTCTGATAGATTTGATGTGGGGTGAAGAGAGAAAAGAGAAATGATTACTCCACAGATTTTTGTATCTGTGGATACAATTAGAAGGGTTACATAGCCATTGTTAAGATCTGGAAGGCTGTGGATACAGAACATGTGGGGGACTTTATCAGGTGTTTGAATTTGGATATGCTAAGCTTGAGATGGCTATCCAGCATTCAAATGGAGACATCATGCGTTCCCCCAGAAGGATATTTTGAAGTCCTAACTCCCCATATTTCAGAATGTGACCTTATTCCGAAATAGGGTCTTTATAGATGAAATTAATTAAGATGAAACAATAGTGGAGTATAGTGGGTCCCTAATTCAATATGACTGGGGTCATTATAATAAGATAACCATGTGAAGACAGAGACATACAGAAAAAACACTATGTAATGATGAAGACAGAGATTGGAGTTTTGTATCTGCAAACCAGGGAATGACATATATTGCTAAGAAAGAACCAGAAGCTGGCAAGAGACAAGAAAAGATTTCCCTGCAGGTTTCAGAGGGACTATGGCCCTGCCAACAACATCTCAATTGAGATTTATAGCATTCAGAGCTATGAGATAATACATTTGTGTTGTTTTAGGCCATGTAGTTTATGGTACTTTGTCATGACAGCCCTAGGAAACGAATACAGAGAATAAGAGGAGTACTGAGAGTTTGCCACTGGATTCAGATAGGTGAAGTTATTGGTGAAATAGACAGGAACAGTTTCAGTAGGGGAAAGGGCTTAAAATCCTGACTGGAGTGGATTCAAAGCAAGAGAGAAATGGAATAAACTGGGGGCAGTAAGTACCAGTGAATCTTTTAAGCAGCATTTCTGTAAAGGAGGAAGCAAAGAAATGAGATCATAAAGAAAGGAAGATACGAGGTCAAAGGAAATGTTTTTCTCTTTCCTTCCTCCCCTCCCCCTCTCCCCTTGATATCCTCCCTTTTCTCTCCGACTCTTTCCCTTCCCTCCGTCCTTTATTTTCTTCCTTTCTTCCTTCTTGGTTGAAAATATTATATGATTGATTGATGATGGAAGTAATTCATTAGAGAAGAGAAAGTTGATTTGAGAGGAGGGACAGACAACAGTTTTGGGAGAAATACCCCTTAGAGACAAAATGGGATCTAGTACATAAAAGGAGGGTGACTTATACTGGACAGAGACATAAAGAAGACAGTCCAAGGCTATAGATATAAAGTAGTAAATATATGTGAAGAGAGTTTATGGAAGATCTTTTCCAATCACTTCTCTTTTTCTATGAAAAGAGAAGCAAGATTAGCTGCAGAGAAAATACAGTAGTAGAGTTGTCGCATAATTAAGGAGAGAATCAAGTTAGGACATGGTCGTCGAGGAGAGTGGAAAAATTCCAGGCAGAGGTTGTAGGATTACAGACAGTTCTTTTGAAGTTGGTGGTCATGAGTTCAGAAAGACCAGTCAGAAAATTTTGTTTTGTTAATGTAAGAAATGTATTTTAATTAATTGACTAATTAGTATTGTTATGAATAATAATACTACTGTTGTTCTTAGGAAACAAATTAAAAAAGCAATAGTTTAACAGAATTTCTGGAGAATATATTTTTCCCATGAATAGGATTGTCAGATAAAATACAGCACACCCTATTAAATTTGAATTTTAGTTAAATAATGAATAAATTTTTAACATATATTCCCAGTTTGCTGAAGTTCATAGGTTTTCCCTCTGCAAATGTAAGGGTCACTTGTGGTTAGATTCTCATTCATTTCATGATGTGTATGGTTGTTGGGCAATGCAACACTTTTTGAACTAGACTTTTTGAAGCTGTATGATTTTTAAAAAACTAATTTCTGGACTGAATTGTAAATCTGCCAAATGTTGATCAAATTATTTAACATTTTCACTAAGATATAATAAGAAATATTGATTACTTAAATATCTTGCCTTGCTTCTCTTGCCATCTTTCTGGGAACATTCACCCTATTGGCAGACTCTCAGCAATTTCGTGTTAATCTCTTCAGTCATAAAGACTGCATTAACAACCTTTAGGCTCTTTCAATAGTTTGGCTATTGTGGACATTGCTGCTATAAACATTCGGGTACGAGAAGAATAAATGAAAGAAGATGGGATTGGGAGGGAGACAAACCATAAGTGACTCTTAATCTCACAAAACAAACTGAGGGTTGCTGGGGGGAGGGGGTTTGGGAGAAGGGGGTGGGATTATGGACATTGGGGAGGGTATGTGCTTTGGTGAGTGCTGTGAAGTGTGTAAACCTGGTGATTCACAGACCTGTACCCCTGGGGATAAAAATATATGTTTATAAAAAATAAAAATTATTTAGAAAAAAAAAAAAAAACCTTTAGGCTAATAGAAGTTAGCTCTCTAGCAATGGTGGCCAACGTGTACACAGTTTTTCTTTCGGTGCATTTATCTAAACCCTGAAGACAAAGTATTTTTTTAATTTTAAAAAAAAATTTTATTTATTCCTGAAGGCTTACTTTTTCTGGTTTTACAAAGTTATTTTTGACCAATGAAATGTTTTAACACAATTAAAAATAAAAATGGCATTAGAGTCTTAAATTGGGGGAATTTGAAATTCCTGATATGAATGGTGTATTAGGACTGGCCCAATTACTCAGTGTCAAAAAAAAAAATGTACTGATTCACTTAGTTCTTAAATAATAATTATAGCCATGATTTATTCAGTATTTACAATGTACAAAGGACTATACTGAAAATTTAACATACTAAATTTTAACAAAACCTAATAGGGACTCATGAATCCATTCAACAAATATTGGTAGTACCAAGCCTTTGAAATAATAGTGAATAAAATATATAAAAATCCCTGACCACATTGAGCTTACATTTTAATGGGCAAGAGGCAATAAAAAATAAATAATAATACATTAGATAGTAAGAAATGCTTAAGAAAAAAATAAAGGAGGAAATCGAAGTACAGGATAATGGAAGCAGAGATCAATTTTTTATAGGGAGCTCAAAGAGATTTTATTGACATTTGAGCAAAAACCTGAAGGGGTTAAAAAGTGGTACATGTTGTCATTTGAGGAAAAAGCATCCTGGGGTACAGAACAGCTAGTACAAGGGCCCTAGGGGGGGAAAACATACCTGATATCTTGAATCAATAGCCAAGGTATTTGAAGTAGAGTGAACAAAAGGGAGATAAAAAGATTAGGTCAAATAGAGGAGGTGGTCTCATTTGAGACTTTGTATGTCATTGTAATGATCTGAGTTTTTGCTCTTAAAGAAACAAGATATGTGAGGTATTGAATAGAGGAGTGACTTGATTCAACTTTAGTTTTAAAAAGATCACTCCAGAAGGTAAGAATAGACTGCTGAGGGACAGGTGAGGAGGCAGAAAGGCCAGGGTGATGGCTGTGTACGCAGTGTGATGAGAGACGCAATAATCCAGGGTGGGAGCAGCAAGAAGACCGTAAGAAGTAGGATGATACTAGATACATTTCGAAAGGTGAAATGTCAAGATTTTGGGTTCTTTGGGTGAAGAGTATAAAAGACAGAGATAAGACTGACTATAAAGTTTTTGACCTGAGCAACTGGAGGGATAGGAGTTGCCATTAATTGAAATGAGGAAAACTCTGAGAAGCCTATTTGTCAGGGAAAACCATGAAATTGGTTTTGAACAAGATGAGTTTAAATTCCTATTAAATAGCCAAGTAGATGTCCAGTAGTCAGTTAGACAAATAAATCTGCAGTCTGGATGGTAAAAATTTGGAAGTTTTATTTAAGGTTTTATTATTGGTTATTGTCCAGTTAATGAGAATAGATAGACAAAAGTTTAGAAATAACTAAGTCCTGCAGTAATCCAATATTGAGTAGACAGATTAAAAGGAGTACATAAATGACACTGGGTAGAAACCAACAAATCACAAAACTAATTAAAGAGAGAACCTAGATCTGAACCCAGGTCTGTGAGGTCCCTCTAATTCCTTTGGCCTTAGTCAGTATTCTACATGGCCACATTTTGTTATTATAATTACTAATCTGTATTATTTCAAAAACCTAATCCACTTCTGGAAAAAAAATGCTAATCAATACCCAAGGGACCTGAATGAATTACTTCTCAAAAAAACTAAAACATAAGAAGAAAAGTAATGGATAGTAAGAGCTTTATTTTGTATGTCAAGCATTATGCCTGGTCCATTATAGATAACATCTCATTTAATCCTCATTTTAAGTTATTATGTTTCCCATTTTGCAGAAGGATTTGAGGTCAGCAGAGTTTAAGTACTTTCTCAAGTTCATTCAATTCTTAAGTGGTAGAGTTGGGATTTCTACCTAATTCTATTTTCTACTATTTTACATTTCACCATCTATGCCATCCTGACTCCAACTAAGAGAAAATTTATTGCTGCAACAAGCAACATTGAAAAGCATAGTAGATATCCACAGCAACTATTGTATAGAAGAGGCACATTCTTCATGTGACTATTTCTTCTATCAACCTAAAATAAAGCCAGTATCATAAAACTAAATTATAGTTCACATCATAAATAAAATATTCTTGAATTTCAAATTCAGAATAAATTCTGCATGCATTCACATTCTCTTATCAGAGCCCTCTCATAACCAACTACTTATTTCTGAGATAGCAAGCTGATCATTGATCTCTGCAAGGTTCAGTCCCCAAATCTCATCTCACTATCACAGCTCTAAGAATGATAGCCCTTTGAAGTTTGTCCCTAAGGAACTGCAGAAGCCCCAGACACTCTTAGGGTGTAGACTAGAGTTTTGGAGGATATCACAAGGTAGCCTATTCCCCAACTGCCCTATTAATCACAATATATTCAGTTAAAAGGATATCAAGCAATATTTTGAGTATCTCAAAGAATTACCTTGGCACCCTGAGGTAAATGAGAACAGAGAAAGAGCTTCTCCATACCTTTAGTCAATGGTGAGTCACCTGTTGTGTGAGAGGGTGGGCAGGGAAGATCTTAGAACCCAAGTGGGTGGGTTATTTCTCTTGTGTCTCTTGGAACCAGAAATATTACTAAATATTTTTATTCCTAGAAGTACTCTTTTTTTTGGTTAAATTCCCCAGTCTACATGCATTTTTTTAAAAGAACTTATTTATTTATGAGAGAGAGCAAAAGCAATGGGAGTGGCAGCCATAGGGAAAGAGAGGAGCAGGCTTCCCAGTGAGCACAGAGCCAGATGCAGGGCTGATCCCGGGACTCTGAGATCATGACCTGATCTGAAGGCAGGTGCTTAATTTATTGAGCCACCCAGATGCCCCTACATGTACTTAAATATACTTTGAAAGTGTACACTTGGTAAGTTTTCCTAAGTCTTTTCTAACGAAAACCAGTTAGAAAATACAATGGAAACAAAGAGATTTGTCACAAAGTTGACCAAACTTCAGCTCCTCCCAGAAATCTTAATGTACTTCTCTCCCTCACTTTATCTACATCTCTGCTCAAAGTCACATCTTTGGAGAAACCCCTTCTCTCTCTGTTTAAATAGCCTCTCTCCTAGTCAGTTCTTTTTTCATTATACTACTTCATGTCATCTTCAAGCATTGTATATCTACTTGAACTATATATTTAAGTACATCCTTAATTATTATTTTGTGTTTACCGACCTAAATGTAAGTTCTACAAAATCTAGGATTTTTAAAAAAAATTTTTCTTGTTCAATGGTATAGCTCCAGTTCCTAGAGGAGTTTCAGTTACATTGTAGGTATTCGATAAGTATTTGTTCAGTGAATGTATGTTGGATAAATGAAAAAAGAAAAGATAAGAAAATGGAAAGGAAGGAAAGAATGAAGGAAGGAAGGAAGGAAGGAAGGAAGGAGAGGAAAGAATGCAGACAAAAGAAGGAAGAAACAGCAAAACAAATAAATACAAATGGTCAGGGGGCAGATACTTAGGCATTTTCCATTAGCTATGCCTATTCTTTTCTCAGATTTTTACCAATTTTGAATTAATGTGTTGACTGTCAAATACTGGCATGTGACTGTAGCCCCACCGAATGGATTTGTCAAAAAAATACTATGACACAGAAAGTTACCCCTTTCTCATATATTCTCACAATAATGCCCCCTCCCTGAACTGCTCAGGAATTAAAAAAAGATAGTTTATTCTCCCATACCCTTTTAGATGTATATTCTTGATTATCAGACCACTTAAAATGTTGTTTGTTTGTTTGTTTTCTAATTGCTTATTAAAAATAGTATCTCATAGAAACAGATTTTTAGTGATTCTCCAATCCAGCCCCTGATTTTACAAATGAATAAATGAAGGCCAAGATAGAGAGAGGGTGGGAGAGAGGGAGGCAGAGAGGGAAAATGAGCGATGATTGTTTGTTAATCACATGCTGACAAGTGACAGAACAGTCCTCCAACCGAGGTCTTCTGACAAGCTACCCAGAGCAAGGTGAAAGTTGTAAAAACAAAATGAAACACAATCAGTAATGCATCTCTCCATATTCATCATACAGATTAATGTAAATTGAAAGAGATGCACATCTCCATGATGAATATATGCATCTCCATCTTTGTTTTATATTACAGCTACTCACTGCCAAAATTTCTGATGGATTTGCTTCCAACAATTGGCAGAAAAAAGAAGGACAGGGACTCAAATGTAAATATTTCAACTGTGATGTTGCTATGGGCAATTTCCCTCCTTAAATTGTTAATAACCAGGGCCTAATTGCATGACTGTTTCTATGATACACTGGCTTTGTAATGATTTGAAGGAAAAAAAAATTAAACAATTTAATTTCTAGGTAGAAAATTTGTGGAGCTATTTTTAAACATCATTTGGTGACTAGGGTTGCCATATGTTACTGATAAATGATTGAGAGTCTCTATTCAATTAATAAAATTGGTAAGGAAACAGGCATGTGGTGGTTCATAAAGATCAAAATATGCATGTATATTGCTCAAGAATATAGGGCCAGATTTGAGAGGCATTGCAAAGGTTTATAGCTGTTGAAGAAGGAGATAAAGAACAGAGGATCCTGAAATAAGTTGAGGATCTGTCATATCTGCTTCAAAACATGGTCATCTTTGTAAGATTCACTGTATGTATTAGTGGCTGCCTATTATGCCCATGGGTCATGATGGATTAACATTATGACTATATCTAATTGTGTTGTTCTAACAACACAAACAAACAAACAGATAAACAACATTATCACACTGAAGAAAAGAAGAGAAAAACAGAGGAGTTGCTATGATTAGAAAAGAGATTTGTTTAAAAGAAAAAAAAGAAAAGAGATTTATAAGGAAAGATTCCTTAAGGCAGGACAGAATCAAAATTCAACATTTGCATCTAAAGCCTGTAGAGAATATTAGAGCTTTTCAATAAAGCTTGCAGCCAAATCAAGGCTAAAAATGTCAAATAAAATATTGCGTGGACCCTCTCTTGGCATCAGGTCTAGGCAGAGACCATTGTACTTCTTAGCATGCATCTCCCTTATACTTTCTCTTAAGAGAGAGAAAAGAAAATCTTGTTAAAACTGGCACAGCACCAGAAACACTGACCTCTGCTCAAAGAAGAGCTTCAAAGTATCTTGTTTGAGCTTTTTGCGTAAATGTGCGAGAGCGTGAAGTGCGGGAGCTGTATGGATTATCTTTTATAGGCTTCAAAAAGGATAGTTTGGGTAGGAAACAGTTTTTGCAGTTGTTTGTGGAATATTTTGCTTGCTCTGGGGAAAAGGGTCCATTGCAAGCTAAGCTCCCTCTTTTCCCTCCGTCCTCTCTTCCTCTCTTCTTCCCTCTCTCCCTCCCTTCTTCAGTCCCTTCTCCCTCTCTTTTCCTTTCTCTCATCTGAATTATTAGAGCTCCGAAGCAATGGAAAGTCTTGATCTAGCAGACTTGACACAACATTATTTCTTATCTATTATATCCAGATATCACCCTAACGGTGATCCAAATGTTTTCTGTATCTGCCAAATGGTTTTACTCTGAGGAGCGTGTATTGTGGGTTAATAAAATGGCCACTAGAGGCAGACCTGCAGCATTAAAACACTGCCGGGCTTCATGTAGGCCTGCTGTCTTCTCTGCCCCCATGTTTGAACCATTTCCCAAACACCCCTCGCCTTGGGTCAAATTCCTCAGTCGCTGGAACTTCACTTGTGAAACTGCTTTTTCGACTTCACCCATATGTCTCATGTGGAAATCTTCACTCTTCCCAGCTAAAAATCTACCTCCTTGCAGCTTCTGCTTATTAGATCTAGTTCTGCTCCGCGAAGCTACATAATATTAAAGTCTCATTCCTTTTCCATAGGGCAACTCTTACAATGTTGAAGTAATAGTTATAGACTGCTGCCGGTCTTATTTAGGCAAAATATCCTAAATTACCAAACTCTTCCTCATATTTCAGAGCTTCTGAGCCCTTCTGAGCTCTTCCTGCTCACATTCCTCTGGACATGACTCATATTCACTGTTCCAAAACTGTGCCACTTTGTGGCTTGACCTTGGAAAATTAACTTCATGGTGCCTTTGTTTCCTCATCAAAAGATCAAAAATAATAAAATTCCGGCCACTTGTATACAATAATTATGTACAATAAACATTGTGTACAATAAACCTTTGTTTCCTCATCAAAAGATCAAAAATAATAAAATACTGTCCACTTGCATACAATAATCATGTATAATAAAAATAGTGTATAATAAAAATAAATTACATACAATAAAAAAACAGCAAATCCTTAATAAATGTTTACTACTATTGCTACCGCTGCTGCTACTAATACTACTGCTACTACTATTACTACTACTAGTTGTCCTATTGTTATCACTGTTGCTGCTACAATTACTACTAGTAGTATTCCTTTTAGTACTGCTGCTACTGCTATTACTACTACTAATAGTACTATTACTGCTTCCAATACTATTGCTACTACCACTGGTACTATTATTACTACTCATAGAGGTACTATTGTTGCTGCTGCTGTTGCTGCTATTGCTAGAGCTGCTATTGCTGCTATTGCTGCTACTACTGCTGCTGCTACTATTACTACAACTGCTCCTGCTGTATCTGCTGCTACTGGTGCTAGTATTAATAGCTATTACTGCTATCACTGCTATTACTACTGCTATTACTACTAGCACCAGTACACATTCATACTGTTGCTAGTATTATTACTACTAATACCACTGCTACTACTATGACTACTAATAGTCCTATTACTATTGCTGTTACTAGTATTATTACCACCATTACCACTGCTACTATTATTACAGTAGTGGTGGTACTATTACTACTGCTGCTGCTAGTAGTGCTGCCACTACTTTTTCTAGTGCTTCTATTGCTACTACTACTGCTACTGCCACTACTCTTACTACAACTACTACTGCTGCTACCACTACTATGGCCTATGAATCACATCTTTGCTTTGGTTAACTTTGATTTCTGTTAACAAATACTGTTTGCTTTTCTGTCCCAGCATTCTATGTAGTCCCAACATTCTACTGGATGGAATTGAGCCTAAAGTTAGTGAATTGTACAAATTTTATGTACTTTCTGCCATTTTACATCACTACTCCTAAAACTGCATGTTTTTCTTTCTAACTCAAAATTATGGGGGCTTCAGTACTCCTTCGCATTCCTCTATAATTCCCAATCTCTCCCTCAGATTCTTTGTAGTTGTTTTTTCAGACCTATTCCAATCCTTCCTACCTTGCATTCTACCATTCCTTCCTCACTATCAGACATCTCCTTCAATGAGAAAACTAAAGCCATTAGACAAGAGTTTCCTCCTTATCCTAACTTCCAACCATATTCTGTCCATGTTCATGTTTTCTTCCATTCTGCCCTATTCTGAATTATTCTCTCCTTACATAGGAAAGCCCAGGTTAATCCGTCTGTTTCAAGTACCTAGCTATATCTTAGTAATTATTATTTCTTTTTCTTTTAGTTTCACTGTTTCTCTAGTCTCGATTCCCTTCATCAGATCTTAAGTGTTCACATTTTTTCCTTCTTAAAAATCTGTTAAGGTTTACTACTGAGGTGAGTATGTGCTATTTGAAACATAGAAATGGGATAAAATCTTTCTGATCAACCTTGCATGTATCTTTAAAATGTAGCTGTACTTGTTATTCATACTTTTTACTTTACCTCCCATCTACTCCTTAATCTACTATAATCAGAAATTGATCCTATCCTCTATTAAAACTGCTGCAATATTTGACAAACTATCATTCAATCACTCCTTCTATGAGAACTCTATTCTCTTGGTACCCATTATGCCACAACCTTCTGGTTTTCCTTCTAACTTTCTAGTTGTTTCCTATTAATATGCTTTGTGGATGTTTGCTGCCAGTTTTAGTATTCTTTTAAATTTTGTCCTAGACTCTCTTCTCCCAAAGAGCAATCTATATGCCCTTCCATGGCAAACCTGTTTATTCCTGACTTAAAAACCTAGCTTTCTGCAAATAGATCTCAGATACATGTCTCCCATCTGGGTTGTTTGTTTGTTTTCTTTTTTTCTTCTAGAAGTAATAAAAAATCAGCACATCCACAGGAGAACTTGTCATGTCCCTATCTACTCTTATTGCCAAGCCTGCATTTTTTCCCCCAGTTACCTCTCAATGACTGGCATCTATGTTTGTCAGGTTTCCCAAATAAAAAGGCTGGGAATCATCTTTGTCTTTCTGTCATCAGTATTCCAGGTAGAATCATTCTTATCATGTGTGAATCTTAAATTATCAGTGTACTGCAGAACACTTCTCAGTGGCTCCCCATTACACCTAGGATGAATTTAGAATGAGTCACTTGTCTCCAAGAGTCATTAGGTAGCATTCACACATTCAACACTTTCTTAAGATCCTGGCCCCAATATATAGTGCTATCTTGGGAAAATTCTTTCCCTATGATGCTATGTAGTTATTAAGTTCTAAAGTTGTGTAGAACTCCATGACATTAATTCTTTCTTTCTGATGTGGGTCTTACCCTCTTCTGTCAGATGCTCACTCACCATGGCAGACCAGAAAGATTTCCCACAGAGCTTTTGAAGGCTATGTGGGCAGCTCAGGGGTTCCAACCCCAGATCAATGGAATCAAAATCCCTGGGAGATGGACCCAGGCAGAAATCTTTTATAAAAGCTCTTCTAGTAATTCTAATGAGCTACCAGGGTATAAAAACCACTGGTTGAGAATTTCTAGGATAGGGGAGGATGCATAAAACCAGAGTCAGTGGGATGGAAATATGAGATTAGGAAACAAAGAAGAATCACATCAAAGGTAAAATTTTCTTTAACCTTTGTAGCATTAGCTGCCCCATATTTTTACAGCATACTTACATCTTTGGAACTGGCTAGGAAGGGTGCACTGTAGCTCTGTAAGTCCTATGCCATTAGTTTATGTATTTGCCATTTGTATAGCTCATTAACATTTTGCCACTTTTTTTTAACCACTGGTTTTTAAACAGCATACCCCCTTTCTTCTAATCTTCTAACTTATATACATTTCTTTTTTATAACTGTCTATCTCAGCAACTCTTCAAAATTACTCAAATGTTATCTATAAGATGAAGCCTTTTAGTCTTCCTTCCCCCAAGCTCAGTTAACAACTCCTTCCAGCCTGTTCACAAAGCACTTCAAACAATTACCAATTTGTACTTACTTTCCTGCATTTTGATTTGTATTTGTTTGTTTGTATATCAGTTTCTCACTCTGGACTGTGATATCCTTGAAAGCAGAAAGTGCCTGGTATATAACAAATGTACAATAAATATTTCTGGACTGAATGATTAGATGAACAGATGATGTATACTTTGACTCTTCTGGCTTATAGGATATGCAATTTTACATATTTATCTTTGGTTTTATAACATCCACTCATTATTTTGCCAAAACCTGTGTTAAGCACATCATATGTGTGAGGCCCTGTGCCTTGCATATATTTCTATCTCAGTTTTGTCCATTTTATAAATAAATTTCTTATGGAGTTTGAGGTATATCCATATCATTTTTATTAGGTTTTCCCACTTATGATCACAGCATTTTTTTGGAAAGCCTTAAAACTCTCTCAGATTATTATCTTTTATAGAATTTGAGGCCATGGAGTTATACCTGTCTTTTTCTGAACTTTCTAGGATCTACCATTTCCATATTTCTGGTTAATGCAAACTCTAAAGTAACAAGATAACTTTGCTCAGTGTTTCCACTGCTTCAATCACAAATTCCTTGTGATTGGTTAGCATGGGATTAGCAAATCACTTCTCTTGTTACTGCCTTTCCATCTGAGTGAGACTTGTCAAGGACACTTTATGTCATTGGGAATCCAGTGATTGGAGCTCAGGTCACTGCTCCGTACTGTCTGTGTTCTACTTACAAAGTCTTGATCAGGAAAGACACATTCCTTCCTTCTTTTTCACCTGGCAGTTAAGAATACACTCAATAAAATCAGTTGATTTCCTCTCTCCTTTTACCTCTAAAAGTATATGGATTTAAACCAATTGAGTGACTCTTCATTTCTCCCTCCCACTTATGCAAGATGAATTAATTCTAAAGATCTGCTGTGTAGCATAGTGTCTATAGTCGATAACACTGTATTGTGTACTTAAAAATTTGTGAAGAGGATAGATTTCATTTTAAATGTCCTTTCCATGCACACACAGACACAGGGCATATAAGGAAACTTCGGAGTTGATGAATATGTCTATTACCTTGATTGTAGTATCTATTACCTAGATTGGCTTCATGAGTGCATGCATATGTCCAAACTCACCAAAATATATACATTAAATATTTGCAGTTTTGGCATATCAATTATACTTCAGTAAAGCTGTTTTAAAAAATGTATTGCTTCATACACTTAAGAGGTCTAAAGAAAGTGGAAAGCTTTAGCAGATCACTAACTCAAGATACATATATTACCACACAGCCATACATTTACTGATAACCTTCTACCTTCCTCCTACTCCTACCACCAAAACCAACGAAACAAAAAACCCATAAAGTTAGTACTTGTATAAAAAAGCCAAACCTTGTATTACTTTATTAGAATTATAGGTTTCATGCCAACAATCCTCTGTGATGGTTATATATTTAAATTTTACTCTTTATGCTATAATTTCATTTATCGTTTGAAACTGACTTATCAGTTGTACTTTGGTGTACACACATCCACAATACACACACACACACACACACACACACATATATCTATATGTATGGCTTAAATAGATATCCTGTTTTCTCATATTAATTTTCTTCACCCTGAATTAGTTTATTAGTTTGTTATTTTTTGTCAATGCCATAACATCATCTGTGTTTGCTCCGTTATGATAGGACATTTCTCTTTCCTTCACCAATTGCACTTTAGAGTCACCATATGTATAGGTTTAATTCAATTCCTTAGAAATCCAAGCAAGTTTCTGTAGATATAAATACATTTATTCTAAATTTATATGGAAGGGCACAAGCCTTAAAATAGCTAGCAGACTCTAGGCGCACCTGGGTGGCTCAGTTGTTAAGGATCTGCCTTCAGCTCAGGTCATGATCTCAGGGTCCTGGGATTGGGCCTGCACTAGGCTCTCTGCTCAGCAGAAAGCCTGCTTCTCCCTCTCCCACTCCCCTTGCTTGTGTTCCCTCTCTTGCTGTCTTTCTTTCTGTCAAATAAATAAATCATTTAAAAAAATAACTAAAAGACTCTAAGTGAAGGAGAATAAAGTGGGAGGAATTAGTCTACCTGATATTGCTTTTACCATATAGCTATAACAATCAAGACAGTGTGACTTTGGCAGAGAAATGGTTACATAGATCAAAGGAACAGAATGTATGATCCATAAATAGACCTATACAAATATGCTTAGCTGATTTTTGACAGAGGTGCAAAACTAATTCAATGGAGGAAGGATAACCTTTTCAACAAATGGTGTTATAGCAATTTGACATCTATAGGCAAAATAACCTTGCATGAAGTCTCACACCACATACAAAACTAAACTTAGAATGAATCATAGTCAAATGCAAATAAAACTTTTTGAAAAAATATATTAGAAAATCTTTGGAACCTAGGGCTAGGCAAAAACTTCTTAGACTTGGTGTTCAATCATGAACAAAGAGAAAATTGATAAATTGGACCTAATGAAATTTAAAACTTTTACTCTGTGAAAGCCTTTGTGAAAAGGATAAAAAATAAAAGCTATAGAGAATGGTAGGAAATATTTGCAACTGAAGTACCAACATGTCATAGAATACTACTCAGTAGTAAAAATAAATGAACTATTGATACACATAACAAATTAGATGACTCTCCCAGAAACTATGATGTGCAAAAACACAAACAAAAATCTAACAAACAAACAAAAAAAAATCCCTCAAAAGGTTGCATACTCTGTGAATGTACTTACATAATATTTTTATATAATAAAATTTAGAAAAGGTGGGCAGATTCATGGTTTTGTGGGGTTTCTGGATGGGATGGTATGCATATGGTTATCAAAAGGCAACATGAAAGATTCTTGTGGTGGTGTTAAAATTGTTTATTATTTTAACTTCAGTGGTGAATGTATAGAACATATAGATGTAGGTGAACATACACAGGTGACCAGATTATATAGAACTTAATACATACCCAACCACCCCCAAACAGCCTCACACACAAAGGGTAGAAGTAAAGTTGGACAAATCTGTATAAGTTTAGTGGATTATATTATCATTAATACTTTAGGAGTATAGTTCCACAAAATGTTATTATAGGATGAAAGTTGACAAAGTATACAAGAAATATTTCTGTATCATTTCTTACAGCTGCACATGAATTTACAATTATCCCAAGAAAGACTTCAATTAAAAATTATTTTAGATAATTATATAGTGCTATATTATGTGAATACACCATAATTTGTCATTTTCTTTTTGTAGAGAAGTTGAAATACACTCTACTGGGGATAATATACATCTTGTACTTGCCTCTTTGTATATGATTTCTTTAAATGTTATACTCAACGTGGTATCGAATCAATGGAATTTGTATCATTTTTACAGTGGTCAATTTTGAATTTGTGAGGACAGACAGCATATACTCATAATTGTCAATGAAGTACATTAATAAACATTGATTAGCAGCACAGGAGACTTGGGATAAAGCATTTGTTAGACCCTTTTATGTGTTACAAAAGATAAAAAAAAATAATATAGCAAGAGACCATAAGAAATTGTCAACTAGTATAATAAAAGGCAATAGTTTAGACCAGATACCTGTTCCATCCACATGGTTGGGTAATGATGATATCAACTCTACTAAAGAAGAGATGCCCGTAGGGGTGCCTGGGTGGCTCAGTGGGTTAAGCCGCTGCCTTCGGCTCGGGTCATGATCTCAGGGTCCTGGGATTGAGTCCCGCGTTGGGCTTTCTGCTCGGCGGGGAGCCTGCTTCTCTCTCTCTCTCTCTGCCTGCCTCTCCATCTACTTGTGATTTCTCTCTGTCAAATAAATAAATAAAGTTTAAAAAAAAAATAAGAGATGCCCATAAATAATCTCCCACTTAGAATTTATGATGCAAATATAGCTATGCTTACTAAAAATTTCCAGTTCCAAACCAAATTTTGTCAAGTAGTAGATTCATTTAAGGAATAAGGATTTGAAGTACATGCTTGGAGTCATAAATAAGGTCGTCAGTTACACAGAGGGATGAAGCTGCTACCTTCACATTTGAGACTATTTCAGATCAGCATATAGTTAAAGAGACACATTCAGATCAACATATAGTTAAACATAAAATATTTTCCATTTGGAAATAAAATTTTATTTGAACATGAGGACAAGGTAAGCTCCCAATTGCTATTGGTAAGGTTTACAAGTTTATCTTGCAAATTATGTGATAATTATTGTTTTAAATCACTAAATTTAGAATGATTTTTATTCTCCATTAGCTAGTTAGCACACCTATGGTTTATTGTTATTTTTTTTTAAAGATTTTATTTATTTATTTGACAGGCAGGGATTACAAGTAGGCTGAGAGGTAGACGGAGAGAGAGGAGGAAGCAGGCTCCCTGCTGAGCAAAGCCCGATGTGGGGCTCGATCCCAGGACCCTGGGAACATGACCTGAGCCGAAGGCAGAGGCTTTAACCCACTGAGCCACCCAGGCACCCCCCTATGGTTTATTATTATCTAATTTTTGTTATTATCTGATGTCTAGCAATCTATCTATCATCATCTATCTATCCAAGCTTTCCTTTGCATGTAAGATTTATTTATTTATTTAGCTTTTTTTATTGTGTTATGTTAGTCAACATACAGTACATCATTACTTTTTGATGTAGTGTTCCATGAATCATTGTTTGCATAGAACACCCAGTACCCCCATACAATCCGTGCCCTCCTGAATACCCATCACCAGACATGTAAGATTTAAAAAGCTCTTTTCATTTTTTTAAACATTTTTTAAAAATATTTTATTTATTTATTTGACAGACAGATCACAAGTAGGCAGAGAGGCAAGCAGAGAGAGAGGAGGAAGCAGGCTCCCAGCTAAGCAGAGAGCTTGATGCAGGGCTTGATCCCAGGACCCTGGGATCATGACCTGAGCCTAAAGCAGAGGTTTTAACCCACTGAGCCACCCAGGCACCCCATAAAAAGCCCTTTTCAGGGTTTTGCTTAGAGTTGGGTATAAGCCCAGGTTGCTCCATGACATGTTCCAGATTGTTCACTAGGACCTGTCTGGGTGTGTCCCTGGGATTCTAAAGCGGGGCCTTCAACAGCTGGGATAGTGACTTTTTCCACATTACTGAAGAAATTCTGCAAGGATGTCACTGCAGAAATAATAAATTAAGCACTTAAGAGTGCGCTAATAAAGTTTGCCTTGCCCTTTATTCTCTAATCCTTGTACACCAAAGCTTATTGTTAACTGTAGGCTTTCAAAGTATTTCAGGAATATTTATTATATGTACTTTTGAAAATGGCAGGCATTTATATTTATCACCCTGTTTGGAAATATTTCTAGCCAAGGGAATAGTTGAGCTCAGATGAACACACAGAGCTTGTATTACAGTTACAGTACACCGAGTAACAGTGGTAGGAGGTTAAGTGCATTGTAGCAAATTGAAAAGTGGAGATATGCCAATACCAAATATGTTGGCAGAAATTCAGACCCTGCAACATTCTGCACAACCAGTGTGTAAGGTGTGTAATTTTCGACCCAACCTGCTGATTTTCTGTGAAGAAATTCAATATTGCTTAAATGACTTAGTCATATTTTCTGGGTGGAGGGAGTTTAAGATTTTACTTCAGGGTGTATGTGTGTGTGTGATTTAAAGAAATATTGCCACTTTTACTGGAGACATCTGAAAGGAAATGAGAATTTCAGTTATCATTACCTGATGCTATAGTTTAATGTACATATGGAAAGTTAGGGGAAAGATGAGCTTGCCTCTACCCCCAAAATCTAGAAGTAAGCTGCCCTCTTGATCTTTGTTTCATTTTACCTGCATATCACGACATTGAAGTGTGAGATGTCTGTTGCGTGTCTACCTACCAAAGCCCTTGTTCACAAAAGGAGCCAAAAGACTCAAGGAAGTTCTGTATTCTCAAGCTTTAGTTGAGAATTGGCATTTTTACTGTTTTATTCATAAACCCAAATGTGTTCTGCTATAGTTTGCCTTTGTTTACAGAGTCCCTACAAGGAATGAGAAGTCTGCTGGCTAGAAGAAATAATATTTTTGGCACACATTTTGAAGTACTTTTAACAAAGGGACAAAAATGCTGACCTCAATAAAGTGAGGGTCCTGGATTCCACACCTAGCAAACTAATCTTAATGTATTTTTCTCATTTTTCATTACAATTGAAAAGAGCAATGGGAACATATTCAATGTTTCAAATGAACTATAAATTTTCCTGTAATTTTCAGGTTTTTTTAAAACTGTATTTTAAGAGATCAGATAATAACTAAGATAATCTACAGGCACTATGTAATGGTACATAACAAACCATCTCAAAATGTAGTGACTTAAAACAACAAAAATTATTACCCCTTTTGTTTTCAGGAAAACAAAAGGGGTAAGGGTTTTGGGAGCCCTTGCCCAGATTCAAGGTGAGGGAACAAAGCTTTCACTGCCCAGTGGAAAGAACGTTAAACTCATATTTAGAAGAGGATATGAAATGAGATGTATATTTGTGTGGCCATCTTTAAGAAATACAATATGCCATGGCAGGCAAACTAATTTTTCTCTAAGGAAACTTCACAAGATTGGTGGCATCATCAAACATAGGTGTGTGTATGTGTGTGTAATGGATTGATATCATTAAATTTAATATGGCCTTGAGTATTTCTCAACATTAAATCAACATTCAAAAGAGTTATTCTAATGACTATAATTTTCTTTCCCAAGGATAAGTCACAATTTACCATTTATAAAACTGTTGGATTTCTTTTGTAAATAATACTCAACCACATGTATACAATATATTTCTAGACAGATTCCTTAGTTGTATCACTTAAGAATTGCATTTGGCTGCACGTAACAATCCACTTAAAAATGAGGGTTCTTTCCCTGCTTAATCCAAGAGTTTAGGGGTTGATGATTGCTGGCATAAGCCCATTTGTTCAGTGATGTTTTCAAGAGGCTGAGGTGTTTTTGGATGCTTGCTATTTTAGCTTTGATATTGCTGACTTTCAGGTATCTTGTCTGCATGGTGAGTGGCATAGGGAGGAGGATGAAGGGAAAATGTGAGAGAAACACATCCTAGTGAATCGTGGTTATGAATGGAGGAAACATTTTTCCTGTGGGGAGTTGTGCCTAGACTCATTGGTATATGACCAAGCTGAACAACAGGGAAGACAGAAAAAGTATTTTATTTACTAGCTATTTTAGTTTTCTTCAGTTAGTTCCCCTGAAAACAGACTGTGATACAGAAAATTGCAGGCAGAAAGGTTATTAGAATGTGATCCTGGGAGATAAACCTGTAAGGAAGGGTGGAAAGAAGGACTAGAGAGAGGAAGAAACTAGTTTACAATGTGGATACAACTGAAACTCATCTGATTTATTAGAGGTTCTGGAATTCAGATAATCTTTGAGAATTGTCACAAATTTAGGCAAGGAGGCTAGGCCTTTGGTAGTAGTTCAGACTGTCATTGATTATGACTGCCCACTGGAAGGGACATTACCTTGGGGAAGGTAGTTTCCTACAGCCAAGGGCAGTCCCTCGTGAGGAACTAAGCCATGTATGGTCAATAAAAGATTATTGAGTGCATCGATTCTGAAGAAAGGATCTGGCTAGAGCTCCACAGTATGCCCTAGAGAGGTAGGAAAGGCAAAAGAAAAGAGGAGTTGAGAGAATGCATTTAGTAAACAAACTTTTCCACATCGACAATGCGTTTGCTCTTTTTAACATTGTTTCACAAAAATTTTACATTAAACACATTCATTTTAAAATCGCTGGGTGTTATACGCAAACAATGAATCATGGAACACTACATCAAAAACTATGATGTACAGGGGCGCCTGGGTGGCTCAGTGGTTTGGGCTGCTGCCTTCGGCTCGGGTCATGATCTCAGGGTCCTGGGATCGAGCCCCGCATCGGGCTCTCTGCTCCACAGGAAGCCTGCTTCTCTCTCTCTCTCTCTCTGCCTGCCTCTCTGCCTACTTGTGATCTCTATCTGTCAAATAAATAAATAAAATCTTAAAAAAAAAAAAAAAACTATGATGTACTGTATGGTGACTAACATAACATAATAAAATTTTTTTTAAAAATGAAAAACAAAGAAATCATTAAATTTTTGAATATTTATAGTAAATATATATGTATCTGTGTGTGTATATGTAAAGAGTTCATCTATAGTATGATAGGCATCTATAGTATGATAGAAAATAAGTCTTTCTTTTCATTACCCAGGAGTTTTACATGATTACAGTGGTAAATTAAAAGTGACACATATGAAGTAGAAAATTTGACTTGGCAAATTTATTAGGGTCATTTTTACTTTCACATACGTACTTATTTAACCATAAAGTGACACACAGTGTTAGAATGTTTCTGCTTCCAGATTAGATTTTACGAAACTAATTACGAACTCCCAAAGCAGAGTGTGTACACAGTGACTTCTAAATAGATTCTTCAAACTCTTTTTTTTTTTTTTTCCTGGAGATTTTGAAAGAGTGGAGGGTTAGAAAGATTTACATCTATATTATTAGCTAACACTCTAAGAGATATACATGATGTGTTACCACTAGCTTGATGTATTTGAGGGCAAAACTCTAGGTCGGCAATGAGACCCTTGAGGTTAGTCATCTGCAAGGCAAATGCCATAAGTAAAATATAAAATAAAGCAGAGAGAGTTCAGTCTGTGGATCTCAATATCCATACTGCCATTTCTCCTTTTTAAAATCATGCTGCTTCATATTTTCATAGAGCAACCTCCATTTCACCTGTATGTATTAACAGAGTGAAGATAAATTAGAGTTATTTTACTGGACCTACCTAAAAAAATAGTGAACACTACATCAAAAACTAATGATGTACTGTATGTTGGCTAGCTGAACATAATAAAAAAAATAAGTGACAGTCACTAGGATGCAAGTCTTGAAATAATATTTTTTTCAAAACTAGCTTTAACATTCACTGTAGCTCATAATATCTAACTGGATAAGCAATTATAATTACTTGTTCTATGGTTTAACTAATCTACCACAGCATTTGAGTCTTGCCCCTCGGGACTTCACAGCTCCCAAACCAGTGATTTCTGGTACACTTATTGCATTATGACAAAATATTCTACTCTTCAATTTACTAAACATAGCTGTTAAACTAGCCCCTGGCTTCCAGATTCTATTAGCAAAACAACGGGAAATATTCACCAAAAGAGAAAGCAGATAAATGTGTTATCTTTAAAGTACAAAGAGAAAACATCACATATTGTTCGTATGTTATGTTTAAGAGACAGGGGAGTGGAAAAGGGAGGAATGCGAAGAAGAGCGTGAGGGAAACTTAGTATCTGGAAGATGGAAGGAAACTTAGTATCTGGATGATGGAAGTATTGATGAGAGGGAATGAAATTGTGAGGAGAATAAGGAGTGAGGAGGAAAAAAATGATAGTTCAGAGCCCAGAAACCAATAAAGGTAGCTCCCCTGGGGTGCTTGGAGGTTCCAGAAAGGACTGGCAGGTGAGGGTGGCAGTATATTGATTATGTGGAGAGTGAGGAGTTTAGTTGAAGACAAGAGAAGACAATAGGATGGGCATTGAAAAAGGAGGACTAGGGGCGCCTGGGTGGCTCAGTGGGTTAAGCCGCTGCCTTGGGCTTGGGTCATGATCTCTGGGTCCTGGGATCGAGTCCCGCATCGGGCTCTTTGCTCGGCGGGGGGCCTGCTTCCTCCTCTCTCTCTGCCTGCTTCTCTGCCTACTTTTGTTCTCTCTCTGTCAAATGGATAAATAAAATCTTAAAAAAAAAAAAAAAAAGAAGGAGGAGGATTAGGTGTAGAAGATGAATGGAGAAAGAGAGGAGGGACGGGTGCTAGTCTACTTATGGGAAAAGAGAAATAGATTTCGAAATCCAGAGCTGGAGGAAGAAGGGAAAAAATCTATCCAATTGAAAACAAGCAAACAGACAAACAAAAAACAGCAACAACAAAACCCACAACCAGGTTGAATAGAATGTGCTGGAAGAGAGGAGATAAAAAATTGAATTTGAGTTGATAGTGACCCTTAAAGGCGTCTGAAAAGTCTGAAAAGAAAATTCAAGTCAGGTGGAAAAGATTTCTAGTTCTTAATACTATAATTCAGCATTCAGGGAGAAATTATAAACAAAGGTTACAAGAAGGATTTTGCTGAGCTAAAAACCTCTGCAGAGGAAGCCTACAATGAATGACGTTACTTAGATTTCAGGTTTTTCTTGGAAAAGTAAGAAGTGGCACAGGTGACGGTCTTGTCTTGCTCCTCCACCGGTGGAGGTAATAATGAGCAGTAAGGGTCCACAGGGTAGGCTGCTGGAAGGAAGAGAAACTGCGGGTGGACAAAGCGTAATAAGCCCTCAAGTAATTCAGGGATGGCTGTGGCTGCCCATTTGTGTTAATTAATAACAGGAGAGAGAGAGACAAGGCGTGGGTGTGTTTTTCAAAGCTCCGCAGCCTGAGGCAGGAGGAAACCACAGCAATCAGAGGCTGAAGGTGAAGTAGGACTCTAAACTGCAGCAGTGAAAAATGGACTGGACTTTTACTTGGCATTCTCCTTTTCTTGTTGCTAAGCATCCAGGGCACTTTGTACTCTCCTTCTAGTCCAGGAGGGAGGCACTCATAAAGGTTACCATCTCATAGGTGAGATAGCCCACCCGCTGACCCCAAGAGCCAGGAAAGAAAGCAACCAATATCCTGACTTCTGGGACAAAACACACACCGAGTAAGGCCAGAACACTGTGGGACTTCTCTCTTCAGAGGCTGAGCCTGACAAGATTTTGAAAGGCTCCAGGTGCAGTGCAAGCGAGTCAGTTTCCTGAAGCAGGGTCAAGAACAGGACTAGATGATGCAAAATGCCCTCCAACTCCTGCAGCTACGATTCAAGACCTTGAAGAGGTGCTGGTGAGGATCCAGCCCTGGCTCCTGCGGCCATGTGGAGCTATGTTGATGTACATGGATCTGCCTTCAGTGCTGTGCTGCTTTCTTGAACTTGATTCAAGTTTTGCATTACTGGAGATAAGAATTGAAAACAATGAAATACATAGGCAATGTTGTCATAAAGATAGAAATGTAACTACATAAAATTTAAGATTTTTGGAGTAACATTTATTTTCATTAGAACACTCACTGTTTATTAAATATTTTTTATTTTATTCCAAAATTTCTGATTTTTATTATCCAGAAATCCTCTGATATTAGGATATATGAAAAATATTGTTTCCTATTAATATGTATCTTTGAATAAGGTAATTACATTCATAGTTTAAAAACAATTCATTTGATATACACAAACTATCTTTTTTTAAGATTCTTTAACATAATCCAGCTAGGTTTTTAAGGTTTCATTGCACTATTTCTTTAGTATCTTGTATCTTATAAGATATAAGATATATACATATATATATAAGATATGAAATATATATCTTATATCTTTAGATACAAAGACACAAAACTAAATAGTTTTAGTTTTATGTCTTTATATCTACATCTTTCATTGCTTGAAGCTTGGGAACTAATTTTTTTTACCCATCTTCCATTCTTCCTTGAGTGTCTAAAATAGGTCTGATGCAAACATAATTAATATTTGTAAAATGTTATTGTTGTCTTTAGCCCTCTATAAACATATTCATAATGACCTTCATAGAGAAGACAGTGTGAAAAATATTTTAATTGCAGTGTTGGCTTAAATGCATTCAATTTGACAGAAACTTTATGAGCACCACTGGTTGCAAAGTTGAAAACTATAAAGAAATATAAGATGATTTCTGTTGTCAGGATTTCACAATTCAATCTTGTGCAGATAAAATTAATATATTTGTTTGCTATAATTAAGGAAAGTTAGTAAACCAGGTCTCTCACTCCTCTGTTTCCCTCCTCCCTGCCAGAGCTATTGGGAACCATTAGTAATATCAAGGAGTATTTTATCATTATCATGTCCTATAATGACAGCCAGTACTCACATTACGAACCCAGCATTTCAGTGTGCTATAGAGTAGCACACTGAAGTAGCTAAGATTAAACATATAATAGCTCATTTGCTTGCCAAACTTAGAGGGACCTAAATCTTTGATTTTCTTTTCCTCCAATATCACATTTTTTAGCTACACTTCAATATTTATTATTTAATGTATTTTTAAAGATTTAATTTTTGAGAGAGAGAGAAAGAGAGAAATCACGAGTGGTGGGGAGGAGCAGGAGGAGAGGGAGAAAGGAAAGCAGACTCCCCACTGAGCAGGGAGCCCAAAGCAGGCTCAATCCCAAGACCCTGAGATCATGACCTGAGCTGAAGGCAGATGCATACCCGACGGAGCCACCCAGGCACCCCATTATTAGGTAATTTAAATCCAACACTCTTATAAAAAGCCCTCACAGGATTTGGGGAACCCAAGGATAAGGGGGTATGGAAACCATAGTGTTTAATAGTATTATACTGATTTGCATGTTTTGTTGGATCTTCATATACATATGCAGTCATGTTTACCTCACTCTCCTCCAAACACATGTACACACATACCCCCTTACATGTATTTTGTTGTTTCAATATGTCTTACTCACTGTGGGTCATTTATACTGAGAGATAAGAGTCTTTCTCCAAGGTTGTAATTCTAGTAATTTAAGCTTTTTTGCCTAGTTCCTTCAAAGTTAGAATTTAACTTTTGTCATAAACAGATACCTATAAGGAATAAAATAGTTGCATAAGTTTTTGTTCTGATATCTTCCAAAATAAAAGCTGTCAGAGGATTGATTGCCAACTGTCGGTCTACTAAGAGACTCCTTCTTTCATGAAAGTAAGGAATTTATCTAGGTGTGGATATCTTGATTAGTTAGGGAATCAGGTGGTCTTGGCTGTCTCATCCATATCTGCGAAGTTTATACAATTTGATTCAATTAATTTTGCAGTGTATGACACTTTCAGTTTCCATGATGACATTTGAATAGAGTGATATGTACAAAAATTGGTGTTTGGAATTAAACTAACTAAAAACATTTTATTGGCTTTAGGGGCACCTGGGTGGCTCAGTGGGTTATAGCCTCTGCCTTCGGCTCAGGTTGTGGTCCCAGGTCCCAGAGTCCTGGCATCGAGCCCTGCATCGGGTTCTCTGCTCAGCAGGGAGCCTGCATCGCCCTCTCTCTCTGCCTGCCTCTTTGCCTACTTATGATCTCTGTCTCTGCCAAATAAATAAATCAAATCTTAAAAAAAAAAAAAAACTTTATATTGGCTTTAGCACATTCTGTCTGTCTTTCAGAAAATCAGTTCTCTTTCTGCCACTTGAGGTGTCAGGTCACTGGTCATAAAATTACTTTGAAATTTGATGTCAATTTCAATGATAGTGAAGGCCAATTATAGTGCTTTTTGACATCTGCCCTTTATATATTGATCCTATTAATAAGGACTTCCTGGACCTGCATGCTTCATATTTATGCTTGACCCTCAGCAGACAACAAAGTGTATCACCAATTCAGGAAACAACACTTGATCTTGTCTTTAATTTATAGTTTAGATTTGCATTGTCCCTTTGGTTGTTAAATTGATTTTATTTGATGCTCTTTATTATATTACATTTACTTGATAGGTGGCACATACTATTATCCTTTGGGTGATGATTCTGAGGTGAATAATAGCTTAATTCAGAGAGGGACCTTGAGGAAACTGTCTCTCTGGTTTTATCATTATAATTTACATTGTGTATCAGTATGGTGTATGTGTATTCCTATACAGTTATATATTGTTTCAAAATAAAAGATGAGAAATGTGTTTGGTAAAATGGGATCCTTAGAGCAGTATACATTGCAGACCTCAATTTAGGCTCTGGGACATTTTTCAATAATTTATTAGAAGTAACAGTCTAACAGCCAAAACTGTTTAAGTCCTGTGTGTGTGCATGTGTTTGTGTGTGTGTATGTGTGTGTGTGTTTTCATCTCATTCATTTCCTTTGTGATGACACATACTGCCACAACATATTAATGCTTGTTTTCTCGAATAACATTGGCATATGTCCACTCAGACAAATGAATATTTTCATCTTTAATGACTCATTGGAGAGGAACTAGAAGTTTGAATGCAAATTTGCATAGAAATGGAGGACATGGGTAAAATAAGAAAAAGAAAAAAATTTAGGACTGTTTTGTAATCCCTTAATCTCTAGAAGCAGCACCTTGATTCTGCTGCAAACAGAATAACAAACACAGACACATACACACACCAAGCATAAAGTACCTTTAACATTCCAAACAAATGGAATTTTTATTTATATTTAAGGTCACTTTTGGGTGGTCTGAATTTGTCATTGACAATGGGCTTTTATTCATTTAATATTTGCCATTATATTAAATAAACATGAGATAAAACCAGAGCCTGGTTCTCCTATTCAAATTATCATCCATATTTGTGAATCATCATTTTAATATACCAGCATCTGAAATAATAAACACTATTTTCTATCTAGTAGCCCTTAATCATTATGTGTTTGTATTTTTTTGGAAAATCTACTTTTAAATGGTTTTGGATCCTCAGATTTTGCCATAATTGTCATGATTAACATGAGCCTCTTGATTGGTATTGCAAGTTCAAATATAGGTACAGCAATTTTATATTTTCTTCAAAATGAAATTTTTTATTTGATTTTTTAGCTTATAAAAATGATTCATTCTCATAAAAACACAAATTATAAATTTCTTATATCTATAAATATGTATATTTATATACACATATACATACTTTTTTTTTGGTGGGCAACAAAGCAAGGTTTATTGAGTGATAACAAACTGATAGTCCAAAGCTCCCAAGGAGGGAGGGGACCTGAGAGGGTTGCCTTACAAATTTTTAAAAGTGTGAAGAAGGAAAGTTGAAGTTATCTTCAGTCTTACTTCTCAGAGGTAAACTCAATTATCATTTTGGTGAAAACATTTTGGATATCACACTTTCATACACACACACACACACACACACTCATTATCTTTAATAAATGAGTCTAGTTAGACATTCTGTTTTCCTAGTCAGTGGGATCTTTTCAATTCAATACATATAGAACTATTTTATCAATCATCCTTTTTGTTTTTAATTAGATAAATATGTAGTGAAAAAAGATATATGGGAAAAATTCAGGCACCATAGAAACATGAAGTTAAAACAGAATGATTTTCTTATGGCAATAGCAACTCCACTCTTTTTCCTATATATAACTCGTGTTAATAGTTGGGGTTTACAGGTTCCTGGGACCGAGCCCCAAATCGGGCTCTCTGCTCAGCAGGGAGCCTGCTTCCTCCTCTCTCTCTGCCTGCCTCTCTGCCTGCTTGTCATCTCTCTCTGTCAAATAAATAAATAAAATCTTAAAAAAAAGAAAAAAAAATAGTTGGGGTTTATCTCTGTGGACTATATACTTTATATTTATCCATAATTGTAATATGTAATTTTATATTAATAGGAACACTTTATATATATATACATATACATGTGTATATATATATTCTACAGTATTTTTATCTAAATTATATATTTTGAGATATTTATGTTAGCAAAAAGGTTTTTTTAAACTTTTTTTCAGAATTTATAGTATTACATAATTTAATTTATTCTTCATTGATAACTATTTAGATTCCTTTTCACTTTTACAAGTAAAGTTGCATTGAACCTTCCTGTGGCTGTATGTTTGTTCACGTATGCAAGTATTTCTGAGGACAGATTTCATTAAACTAAATTGCTGCACTTTTCAAATTTAAAATTTTTATAGATGAAGCTATATGACTGTCTGGAATGTTGGTTATTAACCCTCTAATTACTTCCCTATACCCTTAGCAATACTGTAAATATCAAATTTTTTAATTAGTGCTAGTATGACAAGGAAAAATATCACTTTCTTGTTTTAGTTGTATTTCCTGCTTAATAGATCAAAAGTAACATTGGGAATCTTTTAATGTACTTATTGTATTTCATATGTGAAGTGTCTGTTTAAATATTTTGTCCATTTTTAATGCCCTCTTTTCCTCCTTGATGTTTAAGTATCATTTATGCCTTCAGGATACTAATCTAGTTTGGGTTATACTATACCAAATACTTTTGTTCTATGTTTTGCATTTTGACTTTATAAGTTTTCATTATTTTGAAATTTCAAAAAATTTTATGGAGTCATATAAGCCAGTCTTTTTATGTACACTGAAGTCCCCCACCCTTCCTCTAAGTAGTAGCCAATTGGGCCATCAACATTACTTTTTCCCATCACTCTGAAAGGCATCAAATTTCTAAGGGTTTTAATTACTCACTTACTATATTTTCCTTTCTTTTTTTTTTTTTGTAAATCATCTTTGCTAGTCTTTCATATATTCTACCAGATGTACATTAAAATTAAGCTAAGTTCCATTTAGATCTATTAAATTAATAGACAAATAAAGGAAGAGTTGACATTTTATTTTATAATATCGAGGATTCTCATTCAGGAATATGCTATTTCTCCCCATTTAACCAATTGTTCCTTTATGTCACTAAGTAAGATTTAATACATACACATATATGCATACCATGATATGCACATATGCATGTATATGATATGGTTGTACTTTTTTTTCTGTTTCTAATTTAAATTCAATTAATTAATATATACATGTATTATTTGTTTCAGGGATACACGTCTGTGGTTCATTACTCTTATATAATACCCCGTGCTCTTTTATAACACATACCGTCCCCAATGTCCATCACCAAGCTACCCCATTCCCCCCCTCCCTTCCAGCAACCATCAGTTTATTCCCTGTGATTAAGAGTCTATTATGGTTTGTTTTTCCTCTCTGGTTTTGTCTTGTTTTATTTTTTTCTTCTCTTCCTCTATGATCCTCTGTTTTGTTTCTTATATTCCACATATCAGTGAGATCATAAGATAATTGTCTTTCTCTTTTGACTTATTTCACTTAGCACATACCCTCTAGTTCCATCCACAACATTGCAAATGGCAAAGTTTCATTTTTTGATGGCTGAGTCATATTCCATTGTATATGTACACACCACATCTTCTTTATCCATTCATCCATTGATGGACATCTGGACTCTTTCCATAGTTTGGCTATTGTGGACATTGCTGCTATAAACATTGGGGATCAGGTGCCCCTTTGGATCACTGCATTTTTATCTTTGGGGTAAATACCCAGTAGTGCAATTACTGGGTCATAGGGTAGTTCTATTTTCAACTTTTTTTTTTTTTTTTAAGATTTTACCTATTTATTTGTTAGAGAGAGGGGGCACAAGCACAAACAGGCAGAGTGGCAGGCAGAGGCAGAGAGAGAGAAGCAGACTCCCTGCTGAGCAAGGAGCCTGATGTGGGACTAAATCTCGGGACCCTGGGATCAAAACCTGAGCCAAATGCAGTCACTTAACCAACTGAGCCACCAAGGCATCCCTCTATTTTCAACTTTTTGAAGAAGCTTCATACTCTTTTCCAGAGTGGCTGCACTATCTTGAATTCCTACCAGCAGTGTAGGAGGGTTCCCCTTGCTCCACATCCTCACCAACATCTGTCATTTCCTGACTTATTAATTATAGCCATTCTGACTTGTGTAAGGTGGTATCTCATTGTGGTTTTGATTTGTATTTCCCTGATGCCAAGTGATGTGGAGCACTTTTCCATGTGTCTGTTGGCCATTTGGATTTCTTCTTTGGGGAAATCTGTTCATGTCTTCTGCCCCTTCCTTGATTGGATTATTTATTCTTTGAGTGTTGAGTTTGATAACTTCTTTATAGATTTTGGATACTACCCGTTTATCTGATATGTCATTTGAAAATATCTTTTCCCATCTTGTTGGTTGTCTTTTGGTTTTGTCCATTGTTTCTTTTGATGTGCAAAAGTGCAAAAGATTTTATCTTGATAAAGTCCAAATAGTTCATTTTTGCCTTTGTTTTCCTTGCCTTTGGAGAAGTGTTTATCAAGAAGGTTGAAGAGGTTGCTGCCTGTGTTCTCCTCTAGGATTTTGATGGATTCCTGTCTCATGCTTTGGTCTTTCATCCATTTTGAGTCTATTTTCGTGTGCAGTGTAAAGAAATGGTCCAGTTTCATTCTGATGTGTAGAAAAATAATGCATATTATTCATCCTGAACTAAGATATGTTACTAAATACTCAGGAGTGATAACAGCTTTTCAGATAATTATCTTGCATTCTTTAGCTAGGCAATTTTGTCACCCTCTGTATAATATTTGCAGCTATCGGTTATTTCTTAGGTTTATTTACATTGACTAGAACCTTGAGTAAAATATTGATTAACCCCAGTGATAATGGAAATGCTTATCTTAATTTTGACTTTTGGAGAGGATATTTGTTGTAAGTTTCTGGAATTTGTTTCAGATTAAGAATTATTCTTTCTAGGGGCACCTGGGTGGCTCAGTTGGTTGTGTGATGGACTTCAGCTCAAGTTGTGATTCTGGAGTCCCCGGATCAAGTCCTGCATTGGGCTCCCTGTTTAGCAGGGGTTCTGCTTCTCCCTCTGACCTTCCCCTTCTTGTTCTCGCTGTCTCTCATTCTTTTGCTCTCTCTCAAATAAATGAATAAAATTTGTTTTTAAAAAAGAATGATTCCTTCTAGTCATAGTTCACTGAGATTTTTTGTTGTTGTTTCTTTCTTTGTTTAGTTTTTTTTTTTTTTTGCCTTAATAAGAACAGGCATAATACTGTCATCAAATGCTTTTCTGAAATCTGTTGGAATATACCAAAACAAAGGATTTTATAGTTAGATTTCCCAATCATGAACCATGGGTTTAGTCCTAGAATAAACCACATTGTCTTGCTGTAAAATTATTATTTTATTACATAATTAGATTTAAGTTGCTAATATTTTATTTAGAAATTACCTGATAGTTCTGCCCTCTAATTCCTATCTAATTTTGTTTTTAGGTTACATAATCACTAAAAAGCAATTATTGAAATGGGAGCTGACCTACAAATCAATTAATCTGTTTCTCATCTGCAGATAAATAACCAAAGACAGATAGATACATTGTTAACACTAGCTAAAATAATTCAGAGACAGGATTCTGTGATGTAAGATTCATAAAGCTTGGGATGTAGTTTGAGATACAAAGTCAAGAGAATATGAAGTTCTTTGGTAATAATTTGTTTCTTGAAACACCCTGACTACGCTTGCTTCTATGAGGTCCACTACCTTTAGCTTCCTATTTTATTTAGAGTTTTATTTTCTCTTTCATGTGTTCCCATAAATAGATTCTATTAGATTCTATTTCTAAAGATTCTATTTCCTGAGATTTGCTTCTACTGTCTTTGATTTCCCTTGCAGTTCCAAGCCCATATAAGAGGTGAATAATCAATATTTGTTACTTGATTAAAATTGTCCCTTTGCACCTTGCCCTGCCCTTCTGTAACATAATTCTATTAGTGAAATACTTTAGAAAACTTGTGATTCATGTTTATTTCTTGTTATTGCAAAGAACATCAGGGCAGCATCGTCTCACCAGAAGAAATAGAAAAACTGGCTTCTTTAATCAGAAGTCACTTGGATGCCAACTTTGGGAGATCATAAACCCCCCTTTGTACTTCTCAGGCTCAGTCCCAGGCCTCTGAGTGAGACTTGCCTGCAAACAAAGCATTCATTACATTATGTTCTGCAGGAGACACTAAAGCTCCTGGGTTTGTTGATGCCAGTTATCATACCTCTTTCCATCTGCCATTCTCACCAGCATTTGGCAGCCAGCTTGGGCCCTTTGAACAATTATTTTACTTGATTAAAAATAAATAAATTAATCCGAGTGCTGTGAAGTGTGTAAACCTGGTGATTCACAGACTTGTACCCCTGGGGATAAAAATATATGTATATAAAAAATAAAAAATTATAAAAAAATAATAAATTAATTAATTAATTAATTAAAAGCTAAATTGGGAGGTCTTCAGTTGTTTCCAATTTGATATCTTAAGTGAAAGTGAAACTTGAAAGAAACTGCCCCCCAGGCTTTAAGTATGATGACCAGACTAGAAGAAAAGTGTTACTTTTCTTTGAAGTCCAGCTGTCTAAGCCTTTGTGGAATATTGAAAATGAATTTCAAAGGGAGATTTTATCCCTCTTTCTTGTATGTCCTGAATTTCTGCTGCTGTCTCCTTCCTCTATGCTCCATTTTTCATTCTCTCTTTGGGAATGATACATTCTTAAGCATGCTAATTTGTGCATTCATGCATTTATTAATTCACTGAATATCTATTATTGTTTGGCTATCATGTATCAGGCCCTAGGAACTGAGGGCCTAATGATGAGCAAACACAGATAATGACCCTGCTCTTTTTTTTTTAAGATTTATTTATTTATTTATTTATTTGACACAGAGAGAGATGACAAGGAGGCAGAGAGGCAGGCAGAGAGAGAGGGGGAAGCAGGCTCCCCGCTGAGCAGAGAGCCTGATGTGGGTCTCGATCCCAGGACCCTGAGATCATGATCTGAGCAGAAGGCAGAGGCTTAACCCACTGAGCCACCCTGGTACCCCCGACCCTGCTCTTAAAAGGCAGATAACATGGTTACTAATCAAATAATCCTTTCAGTGAATGTATAATCACAAGCTGAGACTCAAACTGTGTAAGAAAAACCTGACTTGGGTAGGGGAAAGTCTCCAGGGTACATGGGAGATGCAGCATTGGTGAAAAACTGTTTGCGGAGTTACTTTTCAGCAGACATCTGATGGATAGCAGTTAAGCAGGCCTAAGGGATATAAGGTAACAGTTAAGAAGAAGGAGGAGCATATTCAGGCTTTAAAAATGGCATGTGCAATATCCTGTGGCAGAAGAAAGTATAGGTAACTGAAAGTAGGTCTAATATCCAAAACAAAGAGAGAAAAGAACTATGCATGATGAGGGTGGGGAGCTAGAAAAGAACATGATTCAGGAGATGTTTGGGAAGTGAAAGAAAAAAAAAAATGAACAGATATAGGAACTGGAGAGTGAATATTGTCTAGGTAGTTCCTAGTTTTCTGCTTTGAATTGTAAGATACATGAGACTACCTTACCACCTACACTGTTCTATGGCCACATAGGCTATTTTGATCATCAGTATTCCATTCCAACATTCTAAGAATGGCCCTCCGTGTGGCTGAACCAATGGACAATTCCAGGGATTACTTAACTCGACTTCTGAGTATTTGATAATTGAGATCACCTTCTTGACACTTTTCTCCTGGCCTCTATAGAATCAAAGTATTATGGGTAACCTTCTTTATCCATGACCACTTTTCTGAGACTCATGGTAGGACTGTCCTCTTCTAGCAGCCTAATAAATTTTGGTATCTTGGGTACCTTTCTAAGGATATTTGCTCCCTACACAATCATATCCTATTACCATTGATAAGCTAGTGACTGTAAAATTCTGTCTCTGAAATTCTCGGTCTCAAAAGTGTTTACACAGGAGTTGCATGACCATCTGTCAGAGAGAAAAGTGAATGAAAATGAGACAGTGACCTTTATCACCCACTGAGAGCTAGGATACACAGTGACATGATATTACAATTAACAATGTGAGCTATGTGTAAACAATGAATGTGTGGTAATGGAAATCTCATCAAACATCAAAGTTTGCTTCATGTTCTTGAGAAATCATATCATAGGTAAACAGCTGTATGAGGATTCCATAGTGACAGACTGAATGATGTGTGATGAACACCTGTCTAAATACTGAGCTCGTTCATAGCAAGAATAACATTTCAGTTGTCTAAAATGACTGAGAGGACAACTGATGCTGCTGAGACTTCAAATAAAACTTGATATTAGAATGTTGAAATACAGCATGCTTTGGTATTCAATACATTTTTAAAAAAAATATTTTTATGTATTTGAGAGAGAGAGAGTGAGCACAAGCAGAGGCAGGGACAGAGGGACAAGCAGACTCCCTTCTGAGGCTGAAGCCTGATGTGGGGCTCAATCCCAGGACCCTGGGATCATGACCTGAGCTGAAGTCAGATGCTTTTTTTTTTTTTTTTTAAGATTATTTATTTATTTATTTGACAGAGAGAGATCACAGGCAGGCAGAGAGAGAGAAGCAGGCTTCCTGCCGAGCAGAGAGCCAGATATGGGGCTCCATCCCAGGACCCCAAGATCATGACCTGAGCTGGAGGCAGCAGCTTAACCCACTGAGCCACCCAGGCGCCCCTGAAGTCAGATGCTTAATGGACTAAGCCATTCAGGTCCCTGCCTGGTATTCAGTACTTTTAAAATATGGTCTGTTTACCAGATCAGAACAAAGCAATGAAGAAAAGCTGAGTTGAAGAGATAGCATGGTAGACTAACTGAAAATTCATTGAGAATACTTTGCATTCCCAAATATCTTTTTTGAGAGCAGTCCTTGACTCTATCATTAATGAGTCATTTTTCTGGGTCAAGCATGATCCAGACCTTGATGGAAAGAGAAGGACAGAACTAGCCTAACTGGCAGGGTTCTACAAGGCCAGATTCCAAAGTAGATTATTTCATTCTTATTTATTTATTTATATTTATATTCAAATTTAATTAGCCAATGTATAGTACATTATTAGTTTTTGATATGATGTTCAATGATTCATCACTTAAGACCATAGGTTAGGGAATAAAGGGTGCCATGTTCTTTTTTTTTTTTTTTTTTTCAGATTTTATTTATTTGAAAGAGAGAGAAAGAGAGAATGAATGACAGGGAGATGGAGAGAGAAATTGAAGCAGACTCCATACTGAACATGCCACAACCTTGGGCTTGATCCCACAATTGCAAGATCATGACCTGAGCCAAAAACCAAGAGTCAGGTGCTTAACCAATTGAACCATGTAGGAGTCCTGGATACCATATTGTATGCCATGTGAAAGCTAGAACCAATGTTCAGGAAATAGAAAGGAGGACAGGAACATACAAAATTGATATACAAAACTTGAATTAGAAGCCAGAAAGAGAAGATCAACAGCATGATAACAAATGCTAATTAGTTTAGGAATTATCTGACAAGGCTTTGTTGTCTACAATTTTTTTTTTTTAAACAATCCAGAGAGTGCAGTATATTTAGTCAAGTGTGAAAGGTCTAGAATGGACATACATCTTAGAGGCAGAAGGACTGGTGGGAAGGGGAAAGTTTCATGTGAAAGACACTGATGTAAAATACATAAATAAATAAAATCACTCTTGGTAACATGATATGTCGCTGTTTAAAGATTTTTTTAACTTATCTTTTGCAATTGTTAGATACAGTATCAGTAATGATTTTAATGATAAAGTTTATTTTTTAAAGATTTATTTATTTGAGAGGGAGAGAGAAAGAGATAGCACAAGCAGGGGAAGGAATAGAGGGAGAAGTGGAACTCATTCCCACCACCCCAAGGTAATGACCAGAGCCAAAACCGAGAGTCAGATGCCTAACCAACTGAGCCACACAGGTGTCCCAATTTAATTTTTTATAAAAATGAAAAAAATATTGTGTCTTGGCTGTTTTCTTTTAAAAAAACTTATGGGGGCACCTGGATGGCTCAGTGGGTTAAAGTCTCTGCCTTGAGCTCAAGTCATGATCCCAGAATCCTGGGATGGAGCCCCACATCAGGCTCTCTGTTCAGCAGGGAGCCTGCTTCCTCCTCTCTCTCTGCCTGCCTCTGCCTGCTTGTGATCTCTGTCTGTCAAATAAATAAATAAAATCTTTTAAAAAATATATAAATATAAAAAACTTATGAATTTACCTGAGCGCCTTTGGTCCCATTTATTTAGGATAGTTTAGACTGTTTTTCATGGACTTGGCTAAAAATGTAGTACAATATCAATAAAAAGTTCTTTCAATGAGGGCAGTTTCATCAATACTTTCAATTCAGGGTGGCATAAAAGAGCACACACATAGCTCTACTTAATAGTCCCCCTGTCATTGGATAGGTTGAGTATGTTTCTTCTCCCTATTTGATTTTGTTTTCCTACCGATACAATGAAAGATTAGAGAATGGGATCAGAATTCACAAACTGCTGACCTATGAACTAAAGCCATCAGACTGTTAGTTTGGTCAAGGAAATGTTGTTGTTTGTATTTCATCTTGTCTTAATGAATTCTAATACCTTTATGGAGGGGAGGGCATACACACTCATGTTTGCCTGGGGACCTACCAACCCACGCAACCACTGAGTTATATCAAGATTCTATGTTTGTATTTCCTGCATGAGTCCTGAAAGTGCTTCAGTTTGTGACTCTCGGCTTAGACATATTGTCAAATTTCTTTAGGCTCTTGAGGTTTTAATTCTGTAAAACCTCTTAACGGACTAACTGCTCTTTCCCACCCTGCATTGTGTAGAGAGAAATTAACTGTAAAGAAATTCATACATGGGCAACCTACCTGGTAGCATTAGGCCATCTCTATGCACTAGCACATTTAATCGAAACACTCCAGTGACATAGGTATTATCATACCCATTTTTCAGGTTAGAAAATGAGCTAAGATAAGCTAACATTTTGACCATGGTCCAATGTTTGTTAATTGTGGAAATCAGGTTCAAGCCCGTTTTGTCTCTAGGTTCAAGATTGGTTTGTCTCTAAAAACTTCCTACGTCCTAATTTCCCTTAGTGGAAGGAGACTTTCCAAAAGGATCTCTCGAATAATCAAGATTTTCACAGACTTTGAAATGTTGTCAGAGTTAGATAAACAAATGATGTCAGATCTCTAAATATCTCAAACAGTTTTACAAAATATTTTATTTGCATGCTGCTTTCTTTGTTAATGGGAGTTGCTTTCATGCTGTGCTCAGAAACATAACTAGTTTCCTAAAAGGCCACACAGAATTTAGGAATATTGTTAGAAGAAATTTAGCTTTCATTTACATGTTGATGTGGCTTTGGAAAATTTGTCACAAGTCACTCAAATTAGAAGTGTAAAGAGATTTTATTTCTATCACTTAACTTTTTTTCATTTTGTCACTGAGTACTAGTTATCTCATAAATTCAAATTTGTTTTGTATATAATATTACTAAAACTCCACTTGCCTTAATCTGGAAATAGTACTTGATTATTTAGAAAATGTATCTGCTGCAAAACCGTTCTGGTTAAGGTAATTTCAAGTCTGTCTGAATGAAGGAAGACAATGTTATGATGATCATTAATTGAGCAGAAAACTTAGCTGTGCTGCATTTTCAATTGAGAGTTTTGTAAAACTCAAGTTTACTCATGTAAACAGGACTTTTGTGATTAGGATGATTTCCACGTTATGCTAGTCACTGAATAGGCTTACAATAAACATACTGTCTAGCAAATGTCCAGTACAAGAATGTCTGTTTTTATTTATTTTTGTTGTTGTTGTTTTATTTTTATTATTTATTTGACAGATAGAAATCACAAGTAGGCAGACAGGCAGGCAAAGAGAGAGGAGTAAGCAGGCTCCCCGCCGAGCAGAGAGCCCAATATGGGACTCGATTCCAGAACCCTGAGATCATGACCTGAGCCGAAGGCAAAGGCTTAACCCACTGAGCCACCCAGGCGCCCCAAGAATGTCTGTTTTTAAAAGGGAAAATAGAGAAAAATGATCCATTAAAAAATAAAGGAAAGAGTATTTAGGGCACGTTTTTGTAATTTTTAAACTTTGGATTAACCAGCATTCATCTGAGTTGACCAAAAGATTGAGCCATTAATTTCTAATTTTTTGAAATTTTACTTAAGAAAAAACTGCTTTACAGTTAGAGAATTTACAGATAGAGACTTTCTTCTATGCAGTGCAAATTATTAGAAGACATGTCAAATGATTAGATTGCTGAATCGTACTTTCTGTGAGTAGAATTTGGAGGTGGGAGGGGTTGCAGAAACTACTGCCCTTTTCAAATAATTCACGAATGTGCTAATTGTATGTCAGATATGAAAGTTGAAGCATTGTGACCTTCAAGCCAACCAAAGCCCTTTTCAAGTAAGCCATTTTCATATACATTAATAAAGTGAACAGTGCCCTTCCACAGTTAAATAATGTATGGCTTTTATTTCATTATATGTAAATGCAAATCAAGGAATTGTTTCACTGTTCACATATTAAAAGTAATGCTATAAAAAAGCAGACTATAAATCCACTTAAGTTACATTTTCTGGTACTCTACAATTGTGACCCAAGGATATTTGTTGTATGCATCTATTGTCTGCAGCTAACGTGTGGTTTTCTGCAACTGAATGTATTCTGGACTTGAGTGGTAAAACCTGCAATGTGTTGAAGTATGTAATAACCAACAGAGACATTAGGAAGATTAGAAAAATGATAGAAAGGCTGTTTCCTTGCGGCGATGAAGACAATGAATGAGGAAACATTATGGCTGGACACACTCACTCACCCACTAGCAAGAACAATGTTGAATAAGAGTGAGGATCAAAGGAAAGGGAAGGAATCCCATGCTCTTTCTCATGGCTCTTTCATGGTATAAAGAAAGTATTTGTAAATATTGGGCTTAGGTATTGGACACTAAGTGATTATTTAAAAGAACAGCCATCTCATTGGAAAATAGTGCAAGTTTCAAAAGGAGTAATGTACAAAGGAGTTTAGGTGTTACTAATGCTTGAATCAAATTGACTGCCGGAATGTCAAACAGTTCCCATGAAGTTGTAGTAGAAAAGCAAGAACAGGAAGAAGAATTTAATTATCTTGTATTTGTCCAGCTTTGTAATATATTTGATGCTGAACAAAACGTGGGTAAAGATAAAGTCATGCTTAATGTAACTTACGTATGCATGATAGACTGCTGAGGAATGAAAAAAAATAATAATAAAACAATTACAAACTTAAAAAAGTCGTAATTGTTTGAGATTCCAATAACCTATTAGCATTCAATCCAAAGATAAACTTTTTTTTTTTCCTAGTCCTATAGGAAACCATAATAGTTAGCATCTTATTACAGGTTGGGTGTTGATACCAAGAGACTAGATAGAGTTGACTGATTCACTCATCAGTCTTCCATTTTATTTTAAACAATTTTCTAGAGCCCTTTGTTACTAATTGTTTCAATAAATTCTCTACTTCCATAAAACAGATAGCAGTGACATTTATGAGAATGCTGTTATCACTAAGATTTTTCAATGAGTATGTACATGCTCTAACTTATTTGGGATAACCAATGTTTCTGCATTTCTTTAATAATTTGAAATAATTTCTTTTATTTTGGATTGTATTGAAGGTTGCAAATCTTGCTTGTTCCATGTCAACAAATGAAGATGGAATTAAAATTGTCAGAATTGCAGCCAATCACCTAGAAACCTTGTGTCCCCAGGTATGATAACTAAGTTGCTGTCTCTTTCATTAAACTAACTATAAAAAATTGTATATAATACTTTGGAACTTTGTACATATGAAAATATACTAAGGTATTTATTTTAAACACAGAAGATGACTTGTCCTAAGGTTATGGCTTATTCTTTACTAAGCAGCAAGTTCTTTACTTAGCGCCTGATTCTTTTTGTTCTGTTTTGGGTTTTTTTGTTTGTTTGTTTTTTGTTTCAGGGGTTCAGGTCTGCGAATCATCAGTCTTATACAATTCACAGCATTTACCATAGTACATACTCTCCCCATTGTCTATCACCCAACAACCCTATCCCTCTTCCCTCCAGGAACCCTCAGTTTGTTTCCTGAGATTAAGAGTCTCATGGTTTGTTTCCCTCTCTGGTTTCATCTTGTTTTATTTTTCCATCTCTTCAGTGAGAACATATGATAATTGTCTTTCTCTGATTGAGCTATTTGGTTTAATATAATAGCCTCTAGTTCCGTCCATGTTGTTGCAAATGGCAATATTTCATTTTTTATGGCTGCATAGTATTCCATTGTATATGTATACCACCTCTTCTTTATCCATTCATCTGTTGATGGACATTTAGTCTCTTTCCATAGTTTGGCTATTGTGGACATTGCTGCTATAAACATTGGGGTGCAGGTGCCCCTTTGGATCACTACCTTTGTATCTTTGGTATAAATACCCAGTAGTGCAATTGTTGGGTTGTAGGGTAGCTCTATTTTCAACTTTTTGAGGAACATCCATGCTGTTTTCCAGAGTGGCTGTACCAGCTTGCATTCCCACAAACAGTGTGGGAGGGTCCCCTTTCTCTTCATCCTCACCAGCACCTGTTGTTTCCTGACTTGTTAATTTTAGCCATTCTGACTGCTTTGAGGTGGCACCTCACTGTGGTTTTGCACCTGGTTCTTATAACTTTCCCTAAGGGACCATATCAGAATTTTGTGAGAGAAAAGTACAGTGTGAAATCAAAGTAGGGTTTTGTCCAATAATTTGTTTTTAGCCATTATTGATTTTGAAATTTCAGAATATGAAAGGAATGACTTCTTCTCCCCTCTTTTATTCAAAGTAGACCTGAGTTTGAAAAAAAAAAAAGCCAGGAAATGTTTTCTTGTCTACAATTCAGAAGTTTTTATTTGTTTGTTATCTGAAAAGTGACATATTTTTAGGGAATTATTTCTAGGATAGTGTCTTGAGCCATGAATTGGTGTATACCTAAGGGCAATTTTAAACACCTTGTCTTAGAATAACCAAGAGATAATATGGATAATTTCTCCCTATAAAATCACAAATGTTTTAAGGATGTGAAATATAACAATGATTAGAGACTTCAAGTCTCTGGATATTTGCTGAGATTCTCATCTTTCTAAAAGTGGTGTATGTGTTAAATTATTGATTTACCTTACTGATAATTTCATCTTTAAGAGTATTGAAGAAACAGTAAGATAGACTCATTCTTTGGATTTAACATTGATTAACAAGTAAAAACTGACTAGAGAAGTGGAGTCCAGAGGACCTGCAACTGAAATCTTGCAAATGATGTCAGTTTTCTGAGATCTCACTAGGAACCAGAACACTGCAGTGGGGTCCGTAAAGCGGCTGAATCATTTATCCTCCCCTCAGCAGTCTAGGAGAGTTCGCATTTCTCTATACTATGGATTGCATTTGATGCTGACACCTTTTAAAATGTCTTTTGAATCACAAGAGTATTAAATGCATTTAGTTTTCTAATTCTGTGAATTGCCTGAATCCTTTGCTACTTTTAATTGTCTTTTTTTTTTTAAACTACATTGCTTGGGTTTGTTAAAAATACATTGTGTTGGGTGGGATTATGGACATTGGGGAGGGTATGTGCTTTGGTGAGTGCTGTGAAGTGTGTAAACCTGTTGATTCACAGACCTGTACCCCTGGGGATAAAAATATATGTTTATAAAAAATAAAAAATTATATAAAAAAAACATTGTGTTGACTGTTGCTTTTATTTTAACTTTTAAAATAATATTTTGATCACTGAAGATTTTAAGACCTTTAATGATCTATCTTTTAATTCCTTTGATATTTATTGAACATCTACCCTGTATAAGGGTTTGCTGGTTTGTGCATTGTAAAGAAATTCTCCAAGAAAAAATTTACATAGTTTTTATGTTTTGTTAGATCTTTATTTCATCTAAAATTTATTTTTATGTCTAACTGAGGTAGGGATTTTTTTAATAGTGCTAACAATTGGGCCACCATCATGTATTAAATAGTTGATCCTTTCCCAATTAATGTAAAATGCTATCATTGTTTCACAGATATGCACACAATTTTAAAACATTTCTATTGGTTTATGTACATTTGTATGCAATATATACATTATACATATTTGTAATATGTGCATACATCTACATGTTTTATATAATGCATTAAGCATATGATATGATATACATATATCAAATACATAATTTATTTATTAGTATTCCATTTGTAAATATAGATTGATAGGTAAATTGAAATACTTTCAATGTATACAAGTTTTTGGACTCTCTATTCTTCTTATTTATTCATTATTAAGATATAATGTATTATTTATTTCAGGGGTACAAGTCTGTCATTCAGCAGTCTTACACAACACAGTGCTCATCACAACATACACATTCCCTGATGTCCATCACTCAGGCACTCCACCCCTGTCACCCACCCCCCGCCCCCCGCCTCCATTTCAACAACCCTCAGTTTGTTTCCTGAGATTAAGAGTCTTTTATGGTTTGTCTCCCCCTCTGGTTTTGTCTTGTTTCTTTTTTTCTTCTCTTCCCCTATGAACCTCTGCCTTGTTTCTCAAATTCCACATACCAGTGAGATTATATGATAATTGTCTTTTTCTGATTGACTTATTTTACTTAGCCTAATAACCTCTAGTTCTATCCACATTGTTGCAAATGACAAGATTTCATTTTTTGATGGCTGCATATTATTTCATCATATCTATCTATCTATCTATCTATCTATATCACATCTTCTTTATCCATTCATCTATTGATGGACATCTGGGGTTTTTCAATAGTTTGGCTATTGTGGATATTGCTGCTATAAACATTGGGGTGCAGGTGCCCCTTTGGATTCCTAAATTTGTATCTTTGGTGTGAATTCCCAGTGATGCATTTGTTGGGTGGTAGGGTAGCTCTATTTTCTGGGCTCTCTATTCTATTCCACTGGTATATTTCTTTATACCTGCATTGGTATTGCAATGCCTTAATTATGCTTTTATATTAAATCTGATATCTCTAGGCAGACTGGCTCACCTTTGTTGTTGTTGTTATTGGTGGTGGTTTTTTGTTTGTTTTTTTGTTTCTTTATTGCTCTTCTTACTTTTTGCTTGTTCATATAACTTTCAGGATCAACTTGTCAAGTTCCATGAAAGTACATTAGAATTTTTATTGAAATTATTAAAATATCTTGAATTTTAGATTATTTTAAAAGTAATTGGTCTTCAAGATATTGAATCTTTCCATTAATAAATGTTTTATTAATAAATGTTATTTTAAATGTTTTTTGTATCTCCATAATCAATCTTTTTAAAAAATATCCTTCAGGGGGTCTTTAGACTTTTATCAATTATTACAATAAATTCCATGACTACATGCTGGTGGCTTCCAAAATTTTCTCTCCAGGCCATATCTCTCCCCTAAAGATCACACTCAGATGTAATATAGTCTTAACATTTGGACTTTGAAATCTAGAAGACATCTAAAAGAGCCAAAAAGGAACTCCCAATTGTTCCATTCCCCAAATCTGAAAGTTTTCTTGTCTTCATTCAGTAAATATTTATTGAACTTATACTATGTGGTAGGCGTTCTGTAGGTATCTGGAGGCTAAATAGTAAAGAAGACAAACAGACGAAAATCCTTGTTCTTGTGAAGTTTATATTCTAATGATATCTAATGGCTGTTTTTTCTATTGAATCCATTAACTAGTCCTATCAATTTCACCAAAAATATTTATCTCAAATCTATATACCTTTCTCCATCTTATCTGTCAGCATCTCAGCCTATACCACCATCATCTCTATCTTGGACCACAGGAACATTTTATACAGTTTCCGTGCTTATACTTGTATCTCTTTAACCTACTTTCTATCTAAAAGCCAAAATAAATTTTAAAGATGTTTATAATAGCAATTGCTTTTCCTAGATTTTGCAGGAAAATTCAAACATTTTTTACATCTTATTCAGATTTATATAAACTTCCAAATGCCTGACTTCCAGCCCTTCCCTGAATTACTTCCCCTTTCACTCATTAGGTCTCTGCATATTAGCCTTTCTGTTTCTAGAATACAGTATGTTCCTTCCCAACTGAGGGAGTTTGCACATGATAATTTCTCAGTGCTTTTACCCCCTCATATGGCCAGATCCTGTTACGTTCATTTTGTAAGGACTCAGCTCAGATATCATCTTCACAGAGCTCAGTCTCCTTAAGTCACTCCTCTAGCTTATACCCTATTATGTAACCACATTTATTTATTTTAGAGTATCTATTACAACCTGAAATTATATTTTATATTATTTTGTTACTTTCATTATACATTTTCCTCACTCAAACATAAAGTTCGTGAAGGCAATGATTTAGTCTCTCTTTTCACTACCTATAGCCACTGTACCTAGCAGAAATGCAGCATATATATGCAACATATAAATGAATGATGTTTCTTTTTTTTATTTTTTTTAAAGATTTTATTTATTTATTTGACAGAGAGAGATCACAAGTAGGCAGAGAGGCAGAGAGGAGGAAGCAGACTCCCTGCCGCAGAGAGCCCAATGCGGGACTCGATCCCAGGACCCTGAGATCATGACCTGAGCCGAAGGCAGCGGCTTAACCCACTGAGCCACCGAGGCACCCATGAATGATGTTTCTAGAATGATAAATCATTCTATGTTTATAAAGGACAGCAAGGTTTTTGACAACATCTTTTATGATACTTTTCCTAGCATGGTGTCTCTTCTTTTTGACAATATGGAAAAAAAATAGAGTATAATTAGTTTGAGTTGTAACTGATGAAAAAAAAAATCCTAAAATGGCTGATAATGATGTATAGTCATTAGCCAGGAGTAAGCTCTGTGCTGGAGGGTTGCAGTGATTTGCTCTTGGTTTAGCTCATTTCAGTGTTCTCCTAATGATTTGGATAAGACTATAAAAATAATGTTCTTAAAATTTTCAGTTAAAAATAAGAGTATAAATGACATACTGGCTGAGTCTAGTCAGAAAGAATTTGGATATTTTAGAATATGGACTAAATCTCAGTATCCAGATGAAATGCAACAGGTATAAACACTAAACCATGTATTTTGGGTACTTCAAAACAAATTGCAAAATAGAGAGTGGAAGAGTTATGGCTTAGCAAGAATTTACCCTCCCAAAAGCTAAGAGATTTTAGCTGATAGTAATCTTAATGTGCGTCAACAGTGTGGTATAGTTGTCAGAAAATAAACCTAGTATGATTTTAACATCTTTTCATCAAAGAATAAATTCTAAAACTTATCCTCAATCTTCTTTGTATTTCAGAATTATTCTTTAAATTGTACATATTTTAATATAGTGCATCCTAAAATTCAGAATTCGTGGGTCTGGAGTGCAACCTAATTGTGTGTGTGTGTGTGCGTATGTGTGCATATGTGTATATGTGTGTATGAGTGCCCATCTCTGTAAGCTCTATTTTCGCAATACCTATAGAAATACAGCATGTACATACATTTAGGTTCAAGAATTTGACTTCCAGCAATTTATGGGATAGCTATATATGTACACATGCACAGAAGTCAGAGAATAATGTTTTCATGCAGCTTGACTTACAATGACAAGAGCTGGAACCAACCTACATGCCTGTTAGCAGAGAATGTTAAGAACTGTGTCAAGTAGTAAGTCGGCTCAATATATGTTTTGTTATAGAAGTTACCCAGGATAAGAAAAAAGGCAAATTTCAAATGAGTATGTATAATATTGCACTTCTGTGAAACAAGGAGATAGGTTGAGCCGTATGTTTGTGTAGTCATAGGAAATTTTTCAAAAATGTTTTCATGAAAATGTTAATAGTAGTTACTTACAGGAAAGTGAGACTGGAAACAACAAAGATCAAGGAGGATAGTTTTATCATCCATTTTTATTTCTTTTAGAACTCTCAATTTAACCAGGTATTTTTTAAATTTCTAAGTAAATAGTTATATATATATATTTTTAAATTTCTGAGTAAAACCCAATCAATTAAAAATATTGCTAGATTGATTCTGGAGTAAGTCAGGCTGAGAACACACAGGGGTTAGGAGGAGCTGGTAGGGCCACATTAAATTCCTGTTTGTAAAAAGCGATTGAACGCACTGAGGTTTCAGTGAGTTGGATCATCCAGGTCTTACTGGGACTCAAGGACTACAGCTATAGTGCTCTGCCCACTTACGTGTGTCACATTTAAGAAAGAATTGTCACTTGGAGCATATTTAGCATAGGATATTAGAAACAGTGACATGACTTGAAACTATGTCATATGAAAAATTCATAAAAACAACAGGAAATTTCTAGGAAGGAAAAGGTGAGACTTTAAGAAACATTGTCACTGTCACCAAATCTTTAAAGGGCTATGATGCAAAAGACTTAATTCTGAAGATTCCTGAGGGGCAGAGCTACAGTCTGTGAGTAGGAACTATAGGGATACAAGTTTCATCTCAATAGAGAATGAGAGATACTCTCTAACAGAGCTATCCTGAAAGGAAGTGGACTTTGTTGAGAAGGAATTTGGAGTTTCTCAGTGCCACAGACATTCAAACACAAGGAGAGTGACTATATGACCAAGCTATTATAAAGGCAGTCCAAGCCTTGGGTGAGAAGTTTTCCTATAAGTCTCTTAATGCCCAATCCTGAGATCCTCTGAAGGATCCTTTATTTAAAGAGGAGGAATGTGATCTGAATGGTAGCATTTCTGAAATAGCATAGTTGTTTGAACTCAGCCTGGTGGAAAGATAAAACTATCTATAGGACTTAACGCTTATTCTGTTTTAAAAAGGGACTGAGAGGATATTTTAAAAGTAAACTTTTTATATTTGCATAGGACATAAAAATGAGAAAGATAGAATTCAAGGTTCTAAAATATGCTGATAATTTGGACTGATGTTTCAAAGCCCATAAAGGGTAAATATAAAGTCAGGACCTTAGATTAAATAAAATTTATTACGAGTAGATAGGGAAAACATTGCTTACCAAAAGCATCTTGGCCATCAGGAATTGAAAGGGGCTTTTGCTCGCTAGTTCAATGAGTTCAAATACTGATCCATGAAAGGATTTTCATGGTGTATATTGAAATTAGGTCCATAATAATCAGCTTTTTTTCACAAAGTAAAACTTATTCAACTTTTATTAGAAACTGATGTACTTTCTTCTTGTTTGATATTCATCAAAAACATTTGATTTATGAAATAATAATGAAAGTAGGTAATAACTTTTCATACGGTTATTTCTTTACTTGGCAAAATAAAAATTTCCCAACCCTGTGTCAGTTACTTCCCTTGCCCCTCTACTTAGCCTTTTTCAAAAATATTTGTAGGATGAAAAGTCCAGAAAATTAAAAGTACTAATTTAAGTAACTATATGTCAGTAGCATGACATGGAGGCCATCTTAGAGCTTTAAAGTGATTATGATATCCTCTGAAATAGGGAAAAATTTCCAGTGTACTTGTTTTGGAGCTGTCTATATTGAGAATACCATATTTGGTTCAGGCCCTGTGATTTAAAGGCTAAGCAGAAAAAGAATGAGTTGTTTTAGGTGTAGTGAATTATTGCCTAGCCACAAGAAGTATTTTTTTTTATTTTAATTTTTTTAATTTTTATAAACATATATTTTTATCCCCAGGGGTACAGGTCTGTGAATCACCAGGTTTACACACTTCACAGCACTCACCAAATCACATACCCTCCCCAATGTCCATAATCCCACCCCCTTCTCCCAAACCCCTCCCCCCGGCAACCCTCAGTTTGTTTTGTGAGAT